>NW_012316426.1:0-1998 GCF_000151885.1 Dipodomys ordii
GGGACACAGCGGGGACACAGTGAGTTACAGCGAGGACACAGCGGGACACAGCGGAGGACACAGCGTTGGGACAGCAGGGACACACCGGCGGACAGCAGGGACACAGCGGGACACAGCGGGACACAGCGGGGGACACAGCAGACACAGTGGGGGACACAGCGGGGGACACAGCGGGACATAGCTTGGGACACAGCGTGGACACAGCGGGACACATCGGGGAACACAGTGGGGGACAGCGGGAACACATGCAGACAGCGGGGACACAACGGGAAACAGCGGGGGACATCAGGGACACACCGGGACACAGCGGGACACAGCGGACACAGCAGGGACACAGCGGTCACAGCGGGGTCACAGTGTGGGACACAGCGAGGACACAGCGGGACACAGCGGGGACACAGCAGGACACAGCGGGGACACAGCGGGGACACAGCGGGGTACACAGTGGGACACAGCGCGGACACAGAGGGACTCAGCGGTTACACAGCGAGGACACACCAGGGACACAGTGGAACACAGCGTGACACAGCGGAGACAAAGCGGGGACACAGCGGGACACAGTGGGGGACACAGTGTGGGACACAGCGGGACACAGCTGGGGACACAACGAGGACACAGCGGGGAACACAGCGGGATATAGTAGGGGACACAACGAGGACAAAGCGGGACACAGAGGGACACAGCATGGGACACAGCAAGGCCACAGCGGGACACAGCGGGACACAGCAGGGGACACAGCAGGGGACACAGCAGGACACAGCGGGACACAGCGGGACACAGCAGGGACACAGCGGGGGACACAGCGGGACACAAAGTGGGACCCAGCGTTACACAGCGGGGACACAGCAGGGGACATAGCAGGACACAGAGGGGAACAATGGGGCACACAGCGGGACACAGCGGGGGACACAGCGGGACAAAGCGGGACACAGTGGGGACACAGTGGGCACAGCGGGGACACAGCGGGGGACACAGCGGGGACACAGCAGGACACAGCAGCGACAAAGCGGAACACAGCGGGGGACACAGCGGGACACAGCTTGGGACAGAGCGGGACACAGCGTGGACACAGCGGGACACAGCGGGACACAGCGAGACACAGCAGTGACAAAACGGCAACACAGCGGGATACATCGGGACACAGCGGGACACAGCGGGGGACAGAGGGGACACACCAGTGGACAACGGGGACACAGCAGGACAGCGCGGGGGTCACAGTGGGAAACAGCGGGGACACAGAGGGACACAGGGGGTGACACAGAGGGACACAGCCGGACACAGCGGGACAAAGCGGGGACACAGCCGGGACAAAGCGGGGGAAACAGTGGGGGCCACAGCGGTAATCAGCGGGGGACACAGCGGGACGCAGCTGGGAACACATCAAAGGACACAGCGGGTGACACAGCGGGGAAAACAGCGGGAAACAGCTGGGGACACAGCGAGGACACAGCAGGACACAGCGGGGTACACAGAGGCAGACACAGCGGTACACATCGGGACACAGCGGGGACACAGCAGGACACAGCGGGACACAGCGGGGACACAGCAGGACACAGCGGGGACACAGCGAGACACAGCGGGACCCAACGGGGACACAGCGGGGGACACAGTGGGACACTGCGGGGACACAGAGGGGCTTAGCGGTTACACAGTGAGGACACACCAGGGACACAGCGGGACACAGCGGGTCACAGCGGGACCCAGCAGGGACACAGAGGGGACACAGGGGGACACAGCGGGGGACACAGCAAGGGACACAGCAGGGGACAGCGGGGACACAGAGGGACACAGCAGGACACAGCGTGGAAACAGCAAGGACACAACGGGACACAGAGGGACACAGCGGGGGACACGGCAGGGGGCACAGTGGGACACAGCGGGGGACACAGCGGGACACAGCGGGGACAAAGCGTGGGATAAAGCGGGGACACAGCGGGACACAGCGGGGCAAAACCGGACACAGCTGGACACAGCGGGGACACAGCAGGGGACACAGCG
>NW_012316427.1:0-1998 GCF_000151885.1 Dipodomys ordii
CAGCTGGACACAGCGGGGACACAGCAGGGGACACAGCCGGGGACAGTTGGGGACACAGCGGGACACAGCAGGACACAGTGGGAAACAGCGGGGTCACAGAGAGGACACAGCGGGACACAGCGAAGACACAGCGGGACACAGAGGGGACACAGCGGGGAACAGCAGGGGACACAGGCGAACACAGTGGGACAAAGTGGGGACAGAGCAGGGAGATACAACAAGCACACAGCTGGGACACATTGGTACACAGTGGGACACAGCCGGTACACAGCAATACACAGCGGGACACAGCGGGAAACACAACCGGACACAGCGGGGGACACAGCGGGACACAGCGGGGGACACAGCGGGTCACAGAGGGAAACAGCAGGACACAGCGGGGGACACACCGGGACACAGCGGGGGTCACAGCAAGAACACAGCGGGACACAGGAGGACACAGCGGGGACACAGCTGGGACAAAGCGGGGGACACAGTGGGACACAGCGGGGGACACAGCGAAGACACAGCGGGGACATAGGGGGACACTGCGGGACACAGTGGAGCACAGCGGGGACACAGAGGGACATAGCAGTTACACAGCGAGGACACACCAGAGACAGAACGGGACACAACGGGGACACAGCAAGGACACAGCGAGACACAGAGGGACCCAGCGGGGACACAGCAGGGACACAGCGGGACACAGCGGGGGACACAGATTGCGGACACAGCAGAACACAGCGGGACACAGCGCGACACAGCGGGACACAGCGGGGACACAGCGAGGACACAGATGGACACAGCGGGGAACACATCGGGGGACACAGAGGGGGACACAGCGGGACACAGCGGGACACAGCAGGGGACACAGCATGGACACAGCAAGTCACAGTGGGGAAATAGTGGGGGACACAGCGGGGGACACAGCGGGATACAGAAGGACACAGTGAGGACACAGCGGGACAGAGGAGGACACAGCGGGGACACAGCGGGGAAACAGCGGGGGACACAGTGGGACACAGCGGGGACACAGAGGGACTTAGCGGTTACACAGTGAGGACACACAAGGGACACAGCGGGACACAGCGGGGACACAGCAGGGACACAGCGGGACCCAGCAGGACCCAGCGGGGACACAGTGGGGACACAGCGGGACACAGCGGGGGACACAGCAGGGGACACAGTGGGGGACAGCGGGGACACAGAGGGACACAGCAGAACACAGCGGGGAAACAACAAGGACACAGCGGGACACAGCGGGGGACACAGCATGGACACAGCAAGTCACAGCGGGGGACACAGCAAGGGACACAGCGGGGGACAGCGGGGACACAGAGGGACACAGCAGGACAAAGCGGGGACACAGCAAGGACACAACGGGACACAGAGGGACACAGCAGGGGACACAGCAGGGGACACAGTGGGACACAGCTGGGGACACAGCAGGACACAGCGGGACACAGCCAGGACAAAGCGGGGGACAAAGAGGGGGCACAGCGGGACACACCGAGACAAAACGGGACACAGCTGGACACAGCGGGGACACAGCAGGGGACACAGAGGGGGACAGCGGGGACACAGCCGGACTCAGCAGGACACAGCGGGAAACAGCGGGGACACAGCGAGTACACAGCGGGACACAGCGGGACACAGAGCTGACACAGCGTGGGACAGCAGGGAGACACAGCGGGGACACAGCGGGGACACAGCGGAACACAGTAGGGACACAGCGGGGGACAGCAGGGAGACACAGCGGGGACACAGCGGTACACAGCGGGACAAAGGGGTTACACAGCAGGACACAGCGGGACACAGCGGGAAACACAATCGGACACAGCGGGGGACACAGCGGGGCACAGCGGGGGACACAGCAGGACAAAGCGGGACACAGTGGGGACAGAGTGGCACACAGTGGGGACACATTGGGGTACACAGCAGGGACACAGCAGGTACACAGAGGGACACACCGGGGACACAGCGGGGACACAGCTGGGGAAACAGTGGGAAACAGCGGGG
>NW_012316428.1:0-1998 GCF_000151885.1 Dipodomys ordii
TCTTTACTACTCCATGATGACTGCTCTTTTGACTCTCAATCTGACTCTGACTCTGATTTCTTTTGATTTCTCCTACATGAATTCTGAGTTCTACTTCATCTGACTGACTTCTCCATTCTGCATCTGCTTCTCCATTCTGCTAATGATTCTGCTTCATCTGCTTCTTCTCTTTCAGCTTCTCCTGCATCTGCTTCTTGTCCTTCTCCTGCTTCTCTTTCTGCTTCTCATTCTGCTTCTGCTTCTCCTTCTGCTTCTCCTCCTTCTCCTTCTCCTACTTCTGCTTCTCCTTCAGCTTCTGCTTCTTCTGCTTCTCCTGCTTCTCCTTCTGCATCTCCTTCTACTTGTGCTTTTCCTTATGCTTCTGCTTCTGCTTCTCCTTCTTTTGCTTCTCCTTTTGCTTCTGCTTCTTCTGCTTTTCCTGCTTCTCCTCCTGCTTCTGCTTCTTCTTCTTCTCCTTCTTCTCCTTCTGCATCTTCTTCTGCTTCTCCTTCTCCTTCTTCTGCTTCTCCTTCTGATTCTCCTTTTGCTTCTTCTTCGTCTGCTTTACCTGCGTCTCTTTCTGCTTCTCCTTCTGTTTCTCCTTCTGTTTCTCCTTCTCCTTCTTGTTCTTCTGCTTTTCCTTCTGCTTCTGCTACAACTGCTTCTGCTTCTACTTCTTCTGTTTCTTCTGCTTCTCTTTCTGCTTTTGATTCTCTTTCTGCTTCTGCTTCTCGTTTTGCTTCTTCAGATTCTGCTTCATCTGCTTCTCCTGCTTCTCCTTCTGCTTCAGGTTCTCCTTCTGCTTATTCCCATTCTTATGCTTCTGCTTCTCCTGCTTCTTCTGCTTTCCCTCCTTCTCTTCCTGCTTCTCCTTCTGTTTCTGCTTCTCCTTCTGCTTCTGCTTCTTGTCCTTCTCCTGTTTCTTCTGCTTCTGCTTCTCAAGTTTCTGCATCTCCTGCTTCTCCTTCTGCTGCTCTTTCTGCTTCTCCTGCTGCTTTTCCTTCTCCTGCTCCTTCTTCTGCTTCTCTTTCTGCTTCTCCTTCTGTTTCTCCTACTCCTTCTCCTTCTCGTTCTTCTGCTTTTCCTTCTGCTTCTCCTTCTGCTTCTGCATCTTCTGTTTCTTCTGCTACTGCCTCTGCTTCTTCTGTTTGTTCTCCTTCCCCTTCTGCTTCTCCTTCTGCTTTTGCTTCTCTTTCTGCTTCTGCTTCTCCTTCTGCTTCTCCAGATTCTGCTTCTTCTGCTTCTCCTGCTTCTCCTTCTGCTTCAGGTTCTGCTTCTGCTTCTTCAACTTCTTCTGCTTCTGCTTCTCCTGCTGCTGCTTCTTCTGATTCTCCTGCTTCTCTTTCTGCTTTTCCTTCTGTTTCTGCTTCTTCTTCTGCTTCTTCTCCTTCCTATGTTTCTTCTGCTTCTGCTTCTCCTGCTTCTGCTTCTGCTTCTCTTTCTGCTTCTCTTTCTACTTCTCCTTCTCTTTCTTCTGCTTCTGCTTCTGCTTCTCCTTCTGCTTCTGCTTCAATTTCTCCTTCTGCTTCTCATTCTGCTTCTGCGTCTTCTGTTTCTTCTGCTTCTCCTGCTTCTGCTTCTCCTGCTTCTCCTACTTCTCGTGCTGCTTCTCCTTCTGCGTCTCTTTCTGCTTCTGCTTATCCTTTTGCTTCTCCTACTCCTAATCCTTCTATTTCGCCTTCTCCTTTTCCTTCTTCTGCTTCTCCTGCTTCTCCTTCTGCATCTTCTTCTGCTTCTGCTTCTGCTTCTGCTGCTTCTTCTGCTTCTGCTTCTCCTTCTTCTGCTTCTCCCTCTGATTCTGCTTCTTATGCTTATTCTTTTTCTTCTGCTTCTGCTTCTCCTGCTTCTGCTTCTCCTGCTTCTGCTTCTTCTGCTTCTACTGCTTCTACTGCTTCTCCTTCTTCTTCTTCTTCTTCTTCTTCTTCTTCTTCTTCTTCTTCTTCTTCTTCTTCTTCTTCTTCTTCTTCTTCTTCTTCTTCTTCTTCTTCTTCTTCTTCTTCTTCTTCTCTTTCTGCTGCT
>NW_012316429.1:0-1998 GCF_000151885.1 Dipodomys ordii
CAGCGGGACACAGCAGGAAACAGCAGTGACACTGCGGGGACACAGTGGGACACAGCGGGGGACACAGCGGGACACAGAGGGGGACAGAGTGGGACACAGTGGGGGACACAGCTGGACACAGCAGGGGAAACAGTGGGGGACACAGCGGGACACAGCGGGACACAGCAAGGACACAGCGGGACAGAGCGTGACACTGCAGGGCACAGCGGGGGACACAGCGGGACACAGCGGGGGACACAGCGAGGACACAGCGGAACACAGAGTGGGACACAGTGAGGACACAGAGGGACACAGCGGGACACAGCCGGGTCCCAGCAGTGGACACAGCGGGACACAGCGGGGGACACAGCGGGACACAGCGGGGGACACATGGAGGACTCAGCGGGACAAAGCGGGGACACAGCGGAGACTCACCGGGGGACACAGCGGGGGACAAAGCGGGACACCACAGAACACAGTGGGAAACAGCGGGACACAGCGGGGAAACTGCGGGGACACAGGGAGACAAAGCGTGGGACACATAGGGACACAGCGGGGGACACCGTGGGGGACACAGCGGGACACAGCGGGACACAGCAGGGGGACACAGCGAGGACACCACGGAACACAGCGGGACACAACGGGAAACAGAGGGGAACCTGCGGGGACACAGTGGTACACAGTGGGGGACACAGTGGGAAACAGCGGGGGACACAGCGGGACACAGTGGGGGACAGAGCGTGGGACACAGCGAGACACAGCGGGGACAAAGCTGGACACAGCGGGGTACACAGAGGGACACAGCTGGGACACAGCGGGGAAACAGCGTGACACAGCAGGACACAGCGGGAAACAGCGGGGGACACAGCGAGGACACAGCGGCACACAACAGGGGACACAGCAAGGACACAGTGGGACACAGCGGGGGACACAGCAAGACATAGCGGGGGACACAGCGGGGGACACAGAGGGACACAACGGGACTCAGCGGGGGACACAGCAGTACACAGCAGTACACAGCGGGACACAGCGGGGGACACAGGGATGACACAGCGGGACCCAGCGGGACCCAGCGTCGATACAGCAGGGACACAGTGGGACACAGAGGGTAAAAAAGTGAGGACACAGCGGAACACAGCGGGCACACAGCCGTAGACACAGCGGGACACAGTGGCGGACACAGCGGGACACAGCGGGGAACACAGCGAGGACACAGCGGGACCCTTCGCGACACAGCGTCGATACAGCGGGGACAGAGCGTTACACAGCGAGGTACACAGCTGTGAACACAGCGGGACACAGCGCGACACAGTGGGACACAGCAGGCACAAAGCTTGAGACACAGCGGGGTACAGAGCGGGAGACAGCGGGGGACACAGCGAGGACACAGCGGGACACAGCGCTGACACTGCGGGGGACACAGCGGTACACAGCGGGGAACACAGCGGGGGACACAGCGGGACACAACGGGACACAGCGGGTGACACAGGGAGGAGACAGCGGGACACAGCGGGGGACACAGCGAGGACACATTGGGACACAGCAGGGACACAGCGGGGACTCAGCGGGGGACACATCGGGATACAGCGGAGAACACAGCGAGGACACAGCTGGACACAGTGAGACACAGCGGGACACAGCGGGGGACACAGCTGGACACAGCGGGGAAAACAGGGAGGACATAGCGAGACCCAGCGGGACCCAGCGCCGTTACAGCGGGGACACAGCGGGACACAGCGGGGTGCACAGCTGGGGACACAACTGGACACTCGGGGGACACAGCGAGGACACAGCGGGACACAGCGGTACACAGCGGGACACTGCGGGAACATAGTGGGACACAGCGGCGACACAGATGGGACTCAGCGGGACAATGCGGGGGACACAGCGGGACACAGCGGGACACAGCTAGGGACAAAGCGGGGACAAAGCGGCAGACAGCCGGGGACACAGCGAGGACACAGCGGGACACAGCGGCGACACAGATGGGACTCAGCGGGACAAAGCGGGAGACACAGC
>NW_012316430.1:0-1998 GCF_000151885.1 Dipodomys ordii
CACAGCGGTTACATAGCTGGACACATCGGGGTACACAGCGGGACACAGCGGGCCACACCCGGGGGCACAGCGGGACACAGCGGGGACACAGTGGGACACAGCGGGGACAAAGCAGGGGACACAGCGGGACACAGCTGGGGACACAGTGAGGACACAGCGGGATACAGCGGGGGACACAGTGAGGACACAGCGGGATACAGCCATGGAAAAAGCGGGACACAGCGGGGACACAGCAGTGGACACAGTAAGACAAAGCGGGGGACACAGCCGGACACAGCGGGGGACACATGGGGAACACAGCGGAACACAGCGGGGGACACAGTGGGACACAGAGGGGGACACAGTGGGGTACACAGTGGGACACAGCTTGGGACACAGCGGGGACACAGCGGGACACACCGGGGGACAGAGCGAAGACACAGCGGGATAGAGCGGGACACAGCGAGGACCCAGCGGAACACAGCGTGGGACACAGTGGCGGACACAGTGGGACACAGCGGGACACAGCGGGGGACACAGGGAGGACAGAGCGGGACCCAGCAGGACCCAGCGTCGATACAGCGGGGACACAGCGGGACACAGCGAGGTACACAACTGGGGACACAACGGGACACAGCGGGGAACACATGGAGGACATAGCGGGACCCAGCGGGACCCAGCGTCGTTACAGCGGGGACACAGCGGGACACAGCAGGGTGCATAGCTGGGGACACAACGGGACACTGCGGAGGACACAGAGAGTACCCAGCGGGACACAGCGGTACACAGCGGGGACACTGCGGGAACATAGTGGGACACAGCGGGGTACACAGTGGGACACAGCGGGACACAGCGGGGACAAAGCGGCAGACAGCGGGGGACACAGCGAGGACACAGCGGGACACAGCGGCGACACAGAGGGGACTCAGCGGGACAAAGCGGGGGACACAGCGGGACACAGCGGGACACAGCGGGGAACACAGCGGGGGACAGCGGAGACAGAGAGGGGCCAAAGCAAGACACAGCGGTGACACAGCTGGACACAACGGAGTACACAGCAGGACACAGCCGGGCACACAGCGGGGACACAGCGGGACACAGCAGGGACCGAGCGAGACATAGCGGGACACAGCCGAACACAGCAGGGGGCACAGCGGGACACAGCGGGGGACCCAGCGAGGACACAGCGGGACACAGCGCGTGACACAGCTGGGGACACAGCGGGACACAGCGGGGAACACAGCAAGGACACAGGGGGACACAGCAGGACACAGCGTCCATACAGCGGGGACACAGTGTTACACAGCGTGGTACCCAGCTGTGGACACAACGGGACAGAGTGGGGGCACAGCGAGACACAGCGGGACACAGCGAGGACACAGCGGGACACATTGGTGACACAGCGGGGGACACAGCAGGACACAGCAGCGGACACAGCGGGGGACACAGCGGGACACAGCGTGACACAGCGGGGGACACAATGGGGACACAGCGGGACACAGCGGGGGACACAGCGAGGACACAGCGGAACATAGCAGGGGACAAAGAGAGGACACAGCGGGACACAGCGAGACACAGCGGCACACAGCGAGGACACAGCGGGACACATTGGTGACACAGCGGGAGACACAGCAGGACACAGCAGCGGACACAGCGGGGGACCCAGCGAGGACACAGCGCGACACAGCGGGGGACACAATGGGGACACAGCGGGACACAGCGGGGGACACAGCGACGACACAGCGGGACACAGCGGGGTACCCAGCGAGGACACAGCGGGACACAGCGGGGGACACAGCGGGACACAGCGGAGGACCCAGCGAGGACACAGTGGGACACAGCGGGGGACACAGCGAGGACACAGCTGGGGACACAGCGGGGGACACTGCGGGACACAGTGGGGAACACAGCGAGGACACAGCGGGACCCAGTGGGACACAGCGTCGATACAGCGGGGATACAGCGTTACACAGCGTGGTACACATCTGTGGACACAACGGGACACAGTGGGGGCACAGC
>NW_012316431.1:0-1998 GCF_000151885.1 Dipodomys ordii
CGCAAGGTGTCCCACAGTGTCCCCCGCTATGTCCCCACTGTTTCCCCCCGCTGAGTCCCCGCTGTGTCACCGATGTGTCCCGAAGTTTCCTCACAATGTCCCAAGCAGTCTCCCACTCTGTCCCACGATGTGTCTCACGATTAGTCACCGCTGTGCTGTGTCCCAATGTGTCCCGCTGTGTCCGAATATACCCCCACTGTGTCCCGATGTGTCCACAAATGTGTACCACGCTGTGTCCCGATGTGTCCTCAAAGTGTTCCCCAATGTGTCCAGCTGAACCCCCAAAGTGTCCCGTAGTGTCCACAGCTGTGTACCACGCTGTGTAACGCTGTGTGCCCGCAGTATCGACGCTGTGTCCCGCTGTGTCCCATGCTGAGTACTTGCTGTGTTCCTCGCTGTGTCCCGCTGTGTCCCCCGCTGAGTTCCCCGCAGTGTCCCCCTGTGTCCTCCGATGTGTCCTTGCTGTGTCCTCGCTGGGTCTCCCGCTGGGTCCCACTGTGTCCCCAGCTGTGTCCCGCTTTGTCCCGCTGTGTCCTTGCTGTGTCCCCCGCTGTGTCCCGTTGTGTCCCTAGCTGTGTACCCCGTTGTGTCCCGCTGTATCGACTCTGTGTCCCACTGGGTCCCGCTGTTTCCTTCCTGTGTTTCCCGCTGTGTCTCGCTGTGTCCCCGCTGTATCGACGCTGTGTCCCCGCTGTGTCCCGCTGGGTCCCCCGCTGTGTCCCGCTGTGTCCCCCCCTGAGTACCCGCTGTGTCACCGCTGTGTCCCGCTGTTTCCTCGATGCGTCCCCTGCTGTCTCCCTCTCTGTCCCCCGCTGTGTCTCACGCTTTGTCCCTGCTGTTTCCCTCTGTGTACCCCGCTGTGTCCAGCTTTGTCCCCGCTGTGTCTCGCTGTGTCCCACGCTCTGTCCCACACTGTGTCCCGAAGTGTCCCCCGCTGTGTCCCGCTGTGTCCCACGCTGTGTCCCACTGTGTCCCCCGCTGAGTCCCCGCTGTGTCACCGCTGTGTCCCGCTGTTTCCTCGCTGTGTCCCCTGCTGTTTCCCTCTCTGTCCCTCGCTGTGTCTCAAGCTTTGACCACGCTGTGTCCCACTGTGTCCCGCTGTGTCCCGCTGTGCCCCCACTGTGTCCCGTTGTGTCCACAGTGTGTACCACGCTGTGTAACGCTGCGTCCCCGCTGTATCGACGCTGTGTCGCATTGTGTCCCGCTGTGTCCTCGCTGTGTTCCCCACTGTGTCCCGCTGTGTCCCCCGCTGTGTCCCCCGCTCTGTCCTTGCTGTGTCCCCTGTTGTGTCCCGCTGTGTCCTCACTGGGTAGCCCACTGTGTCCCGCTGTGTCCCCCGCTGTCCCCCACTGTCGCCCGCTGTGTCCCGCTGTGTCCCCCGCTTTATCTTGCTGTGTCCCACAGTGTCCCCGCTGTGTCCCGCTGTGTAACACTGTGTCCCGTGGTGTCCCACTTTGTCCCACGCTGTGTCCCCAGCTGCGTCCCCTCTGTGTCGCCGCTCTGTCCCTCTCTGTCCTCGCTGTGTCCCCCACTGTGTCCCGCTTTGTCTCCCGCTGTGTTCCGCTGTGTCCAGCTGTGTCCTCGCTGTGTCCCCCACTGTGTCCCGTTTTGTCCACAGCTGTGTACCACGCTCTGTAACGCTGTGTGCCCGCTGTATCGATGCTGTGTCCCGCTGGGTCCCGCTGGGTCCATGCTGTGTTCCCCGCTGTGTCCCGCTGTGTCCCCCGCTGTGTCCTCGCTGTGTCCCCCGCTGAGTCCCGCTGTGTACTCGCTCTGTCCCCCGCTGTGTTCCGCTGTGTCCCCCGCTGTGTCCCGCTGTGTCCCGCTCTGTGCCTGCTATGTCCCGCTGTGTCCCCCTGTGTCCCCCGCTGTGTCCCGCTATGTTCCCGCAGTGTCCCCGCTGTGTCCCGCTGTGTCCCACTGTGTCCCGTGGTGTCCCAGTTTGTCCTTCGCTGTGTCCCCAGGTGACTCCCCGCTGTGTCCCGCTGTGTCCCCCAC
>NW_012316432.1:0-1998 GCF_000151885.1 Dipodomys ordii
CTGCAGAGACAGATAGGGAACACAGCGGGACACAGCTGTGACACAGCTGGACACAACGGGGTACACAGCGGGACACAGCGGTCACACAGCGGGGACACAGCGGGACACAGCAGGACACAGCGGGGACAGAGCGGGACAGAGCGGGACACAGCGGGATACAGCGTGGGACACAGCGAGGACACAGGGGGACACAGCGGGGGAAACAGCGAGGACACTTTGGGGGACAAAGTGGGGGACTCAGCGGGGGACACAGCGGGACACAGTGTCGATACAGCGGGGATACAGTGTTACACAGCGTGGTACACAGCTGTGGACACAACGGGAAACAGTGGGGACACAGCGGGACACAGCGGGACACACTGGGACACAGCGGGGACAAAGCGTGAGACACAGCGGGGGACAGAGCGGGAGACAGCGGGGGACATAGCGAGGACACAGCGGGACACAGCGGTGACACAGCGGGGACTCAGCGGAGGACACAGCCGGGGACAAAGCAAGACACCACGGAACACAGCGGGACAAAGCGCGAAACTGCAGTGACCCGGCGGGGACACAGCGGGACACAGCGGGGGACACAGCGGTGACACAGCAGTACACAGCGGGACACAGCGGGACTCAGCGGTGACACAGCAGTACACAGCGGGACACAGCGGGGACACAGCAGGGACACAGGGTGGGACACAGCGGGACACAGCGGGACACAGCGGGGGACACAGCAGGACACAGAGGGGGACACAAAGGGGTACACAGCGGGACACAGCGGGGAACACAGCGAGGACTCAGCGGCACACAGCGGGATACAGCGTGGATACAGAGGGCACACAGCGGGACACAGCGGGGTACACAGCTGGGGACAAAACGGGACACATCGGGGGGACACAGCGAGGACCCAGCGGAACACAGTGTGGGACACAGCAAGGACACAGCGGGACACAGCGGGACACAGCGGGGACTCACCGGGAGACACAGTGGGGGACAAACTGGTACACCACGCGACACAGTGGGACACAGCGGGAAACAGCGGGGACACTGCGGGAACATAGCGGGACAGAGCAGGGTATACAGCCGGACACAGCGGGAAACAGCGGGGGACACCGCAAGGACACAGCGGGTCACAGCGGGACACTGCGTGGATCAAAGCAGGAGACAACTGGGGACACAGCGAGGACACAGCTGGATACAGTGGGGTACACAGCGGGACACAGCGGGTATCACAGCAAGGACACAGCGGGGGACAAAGCGGGACACCAGGGGACACAGTGTGACACAGCGGGACAAAGCGGGGACACTGCAGGGACACAGCGGGACAAGGCGGGGGACACAGCGGGACACATCGGGGAACACAGCGTGGGACAGCAGGGGACAGAGGGGGGACAAAGAGGGACACAGCGGGGACACAGCTTGACACAGCAGGGTACACAGCGGGACACAGCGGGCACACAGTGGGGACACAGCGGGACACTGCGGGACACAGCGGCGAAAGAGCGGGACAGAGCGTGACACAGCGAGGACACATTGGGACACAGTGGGACACTGCGGAACTCAGTGGGGGACACAGCGGGACACAGCGGGGTACACACTGGGGACACAACGAGACACAGCGGATGACACAGCGAGGACACAGCGGAGTACACAGCTGGGGACACAATGAGACTCAGCGGGGGACACAGCGAGGACACAGCAGGATACAGCAGGGACACATCGGGGGACACAGCGGATCACAGCGGGGACACAGCTGGACACAGCGGTGTATACACAGCGGGACACAGCGGGGCCACAGCGGGGACACTCCGGGACACTGAGGGTCACAGCAGGGACACAGCGGGACACAGCGGGGGACACAGCGGGGGACACAGAGAGACACAGCGGGACACAGCGGGAGACAGAAGGGGGACAAAGCGGGACACAGCAGGGGACACAGCGAGGACACAGTGGGACTCAGCGGGGCCACAGCAGTACACAGCGGGACACAGCGGGAAACACACCGAGGACACAGAG
>NW_012316433.1:0-1997 GCF_000151885.1 Dipodomys ordii
GCTTCTACTGCTTCTCGTTATGATTCTCGTTATGCTTCTCATTATGCTTCTCCTTATGCTTCTTCATCTTCTTCTTCTTCTTCTTCTTCTTCTTCTTCATCTTCTTCTTCTTCTTCTTCTTCTTCTTCTTCTTCTTCTTCTTCTTCTTCTTCTTCTCTTTCTTCTGCTTCTGCTATTCCTGCATCTTCTGTTTCTTCTGCTTCTCATTGTGCTTCTCATTCTGCTTCTGCTTCTCCTTCTGCTTCTCTTATTGCTTCTGCTGCTCTTCCTTCTCCTTCTACTACTTCTACTTCTCCTTCAGCTTCTGCTTCTTCTGCTTCTCCTGCTTCTCCTTCTGCATCTTCTTCTGCTTCTGCTTCTCCTTCTGCTGCTTCTTCTGCTTCTGCTTCTCCTTCTGCTTCTTCTGCTTCTCCTTCTGATTCTCCTTCTGCTTCTGCTTCTGTTTCTCCTTCTCCTTCTCGTGCTTCTGATTTCCTTCTGCTTCTCCTTCTGCTTCTGCTGCAACTGCTACTGCTTCTGCTTCTTCTGTTTCTTCTGCTTCTCCTTCTGCTTTTGATTCTCTTTCTGCTTCTGCTTCTCCTTCAGCTTGTCATTCTGCTTCTCCAGCTTCTGCTTTTTCTACTTCTCCTGCTTCTCCTTCTGCTTCAGGTTCTGCTTCTGCTTCTTTGGATTCTTATGCTTCTGCTTCTTCTGCTTCCCCTCCTTCTCTTTCTGCTTCTCCTTCTGTTTCTGCCTCTCCTTCTGCTTCTGCTTCTTGTCCTTCTCCTGTTTCTTCTGCTTCTGCTTCTCCTGCTTCTGCTTCTTCTGCTTTTCCTGCTTCTCTTTCTGCTTCTCCTTCTGCTTCTGCTTCTCCTTCTGCTTCTGCTCCTTCTCCTTCTTCTGTTTCTTCTTCTTCTGCTTCTCCTGCTTCTGCTTCTTCTGCTTCTCCTGATTCTCGTTCTGCTTCTCTTCGTCGGCTTCTCTTTCTACTTCTGCTTCTGCTTCTTCTGATTCTGCTTCTTCTCCTTCTGCTTCTGCTTCTTCTGCTTCTCCTGCTTCTCCTTCTGCATCTCCTGCTTGTGCTTGTCCTTCTGCTTCTGCTTCTTTTCTGCTTCTGCTTCTCCTTCTCCTTCTTCTGCTTCTCCGTCTGCTTCTGCTTCTTCTGCTTATCCTGATTCTCTTTCTGCTTCTGCTTCTCCTTCTGTTTCTCCTTCTCCTTCTTGTTCTTCTGCTATTCCTTCTGCTTCTCTTTCTGCTTCTGCATCTTCAGCTTCTTCTGCTACTGCTTCTGCTTCTTCTGTTTCTCCTTCTGCTTCTCCTTCTGCTTTTGCTTCTCTTTCTGCTTCTGCTTCTCCTTCTGGTTCTCCTTCTTCTTCTCCAGATTCTGCTTCTTCTGCTTCTCCTTGTGCTTCAGGTTCTGCTTCTGCTTCTTCGGCTTCTTCTGCTTCTATTTCTGCTTCTCCTTCTGTTTCTACTTCTCTTTCTGCTTCTGCTTCTTCTCCTTCTTCTGCTTCTGCTTCTCCTGCTTCTGCTTCTCCTTCTGTTTCTCTTTATGCTTATCCTTCTGCTTCTCCTTCTCCTTCTTCTGCTTCTCCTTCTGCTTCTGCTTCTTATTCTGCATCTTCTTCTGTTTCAATTTCTCCTTCTTCTGCTTTTCATTCGGCTTCTGCTTCTCCTGCTTATGCTTCTTCTGCTTCTCCTTCTCATTCTCCTTCTCTTTCTGCTTCTGCTTATCCGTCTGTTTCTCCTACTCCTAATACTTCTCGTTCTCCTTCTCCTTCTTCTTCTTTTGTTTCTCCTGCTGCTTCTTCTTCTGCTTCTTCTGCTTTTTCTTTTTCTTCTTCTTCTGCTTCAGCTTCTGCTTCTTCTGCTTCTCCTCTGCTTCTCCTTCTGCTTCTGCATCTGCTCTTCTACTTCTTCTGTATCTTCTGCTTCTGCTTCTACTGCTTCTTCTTCTTATGCTACTCCTACTTCTCTTTCTGCTTCTCCGTCTCCTTCTCATCTCCTTCAAATTTCTC
>NW_012316434.1:0-1997 GCF_000151885.1 Dipodomys ordii
CTCTCCTGTACTCTCTCTGCTCTCTCTGCTCTGCTCGTCTCATCTCTGTTCTCTCTCTCCTTCTCCCGCTTGTGCTCTTCTGCTTCTCCTGCTTTTCGTTCTGCTTCTCTTCGTCGGCTTCTCTTTCTATTTCTGCTCTGCTTCTTCTGATTCTGATTCTTCTCCTTCTTCTTCTCCTTCTGCTTCTGTGTCTTCTGCATTTCCTGCTTCTCCTTCTGCATCTCCTTCTGCTTGTGCTTTTCCTTCTGCTTCTTCTTCTGCTCTGGCTTCTCCTTCTCCTTCTTCTGCTTCTCCGTCTGCTTCTGTGTCGTCTGCTTTTCCTGCTTCTCCTTCTGCTTCTCCTTCTATTTCTCCTTCTCGTTCTTCTGCTATTCCTTCTGCTTCTCTTTCTGCTTCTGCATCTTCAGCTTCTTCTGCTACTGATTCTGCTTCTTCTGTTTCTTCTGCTTCTCCTTCTGTTTTGCTTCTCTTTCTGCTTCTGCTTCTCCTTCTGGTTCTCCTTCTTCTTCTCCAGATTCGGCTTCTTCTGCTTCTCCTGCTTCTCCTTCTGCTTTAGGTTCTGCTTTTGCTTCTTCGGCTTCTTCTGTTTCTATTTCTGCTTCTCCTTCTGTTTTTGCTTCTCTTTCTGCTTTTGCTTCTTCTCCTTCTATTTCTTCTGATTCTGCTTCTCCTGCTTCTGCTTCTCCTGCTTCTCCTCTGTTTCTCTTTATGCTTCTCCTTCTGCTTCTCCTTCTTCTGCTTCTACTACTGCTTCTGCTTCTCCTTCTGCTTTTGCATCTTATGCTTCTTCTGCTACTGCCTCTGCTTCTTCTGTTTCTTCTGCTTCTCCTTCTGCTTCTCCTTCTGCTTTTGCTTCTCTTTCTGCTTCTGCTTCTCCTTCTGCTTCTCCAGATTCTGCTTCTTCTGCTTCTCCTGTATCTCCTTATGCTTCAGGTTCTTGCTTCTGCTTCTTCGGCTTCTGCTTCTGCTTCTCCTGCTGCTGCTTCTTCTGCTGCTCCTGCTTCTACTTCTGCTTTTCCTTCTGTTTCTGCTTCTCCTTCTGCTTCTGCTTCTTCTCCTTCTTATGTTTCTTCTGCTTCTGCTTCTCCTGCTTCTGCTTCTCCTGCTTCTCGTTGTGCTTCTCTTTCTGCTTCTCTTTCTGCTTCTCTTTCTGCTTCTCCTTCTCCTTCTTCTTCTGCTTCTCCTTCTCCTTCTGTTTCAATTTCTCCTTCTGCTTCTCATTCTGCTTCTGCGTCTTCTGTTTCTTCTGCTTCTCTTGCTTCTGCTTCTCCTGCTTCTCCTACTTCTCGTGCTGCTTCTCCTTCTGCGTCTCTTTCTGCTTCTGCTTATCCTTTTGCTTCTCCTACTCCTAATCCTTCACTTTCACCTCCTCCTTCTTCTTCTTCTGCTTCTCCTGGTGCTTCTGCTTCTGCTTATTCTACTATTTCTGTTTCTTCTGCTTCTGCTTCAGATTGTGCTTCTTCTGTTTCTCCTTCTGCTTCAGATTCTGCTTCTGCTTCTTCGGCTTCTCCTGTTTCTTCTGCTTCTGCTTCTCCTGCTTCTTCTGGTTCTCCTGCTTCTCTTTCTGCTTCTCCTTCTGCTTCTGCTTCTCCTTCTGCTTCTGCTTCTGCTCTTCTCCTTCTGTTTCTTTTGCTTCTGTTTCTTCTGCTTCTTCTTCTTCTGTTTCTTCTGATTCTACTTCTGCTTCTCCTTCTTCTCCTTGTCTTTCTGCTTCTTCTGCTTCTCCTGCTTCTCCTTCTTGTTCTCCTTCTGTTTCTGCTTCTCTTTCTGCTTCTGCTTCTCCTTCTGCTGCTCCTTCTCCTTCTCCTTCTTCTGCTTCTCTCACTGCTTCTGCTTCTGCTTCTTTTGCTTATTCTTTTTCTTCTGCTTCAGCTTCTCCTGCTTCTGCTTCTTCTGCTTCTACTGCTTCTCCTTATACTTCTCCTTATACTTCTCCTTATGCTGCTGCTGCTTCTTCTTCTTCTTCGTCTTCTTCCTCTTCTCTTTCTTCTGCTTCT
>NW_012316435.1:0-1997 GCF_000151885.1 Dipodomys ordii
TTCTCCTGCTTCTGCTTCTCCTGCTTCTCGTTCTGCTTCTTTTTCTGCTTCTCCTTCTCCTTCTGCTTCTCCTTCTGCTTCTGCTTCTCCTTCTGCTTCTGCTTCTGCTTCAATTTCTTCTTCTGATTCTCATTCTGCTTCTGCGTCTTCTGTTTCTTCTGCTTCTCCTGCTTCTCCTACTTCTCGTCCTGCTTCTCCTTCTGCGTCTCTTTCTGCTTCTGCTTATCCTTTTGCTTCTCCTACTCCTAATCCTTCTCTTTCGCCTTCTCCTTCTGCTTTTCCTGCTTCTCATGGTGCTTCTGCTTCAGCTTATTCTACCATTTCTGTTTCTTCTGCTTCTGCTTCAGATTGTGCTTCTTCTCTTTCTCCTTCTGCGTCAGATTCTGCTTCTCTTTCTTCGGCTTCTGCTTCTTCTGCTTCTCGTGCTGCTGCTTCTTCTGCTTCTCCTTCTTCTCTTTCTGCTTTTACTTCTGTTTCTGCTTCTCCTGCTTCTGCTTCTTCTCCTTCTTCTGTTTCTTCTGCTTCTGCTTCTCCTGCTTCTGCTTCTCCTGCTTCTCGTTCTGCTTCCCTTTCTGCTTCTCTTTCAGTTTCTCCTTCTCCTTCTTCTTCTTTTGCTTCTCCTTTTCCTTCTGCTTCTCCTTTTGCTTCTGCTTCAATTTCTCCTTCTACTTCTCATTCTGCTTCTGCGTCTTCTGTTTCTTCTGCTTCTCCTGCTTCTGGTTCTCCAGCTTCTCCTACTTCTCGTGCTGCTTCTCCTTCTGCTTCTCTTTCTGCTTCTGCTTATCCTTTTGTTTCTCCTATTCCTAATCCTTCTCTTTCGCCTTCTCCTTTTTCTTCTTGTGCTTCTCCTGGTGCTTCTGCTTCAGCTTATTCTACTATTTCTGTTTCTTCTTCTTCTGCTACAGATTGTGCTTCTTCTGTTTCTTTTCTGCTTCTGATTCTGCTTCTGCTTCTTCTTCTTCTCCTGTTTCTTTTGCATCTGCTTCTCCTGCTTCTTCTGCTTCTCCTGCTTCTCTTTCTGCTTCCCCTTCTGCTTCTGCTTCTCCTTCTGCTTCTGCTCTTCTCCTTCTTCGTTTCTTTTGCTTCGTTTCTTCGCTTGTTCTTCTTCTGCTTCTTCAGATTCTACTTCTGCTTCTCCTTCTTCTCCTCTTTCTGCTTCTACTTCTGCTTCTTCTGATTCTCCTGCTTCTCCTTCTTGTTCTCCTTTTTTTCTGCTTCTGCTTCTCTTTCTGCTGCTCCTTCTCCTTCTCCTTCTTCTGCTTCTCCCACTGCTTCTGCTTCTGCTTCTTTTGCTTATTCTTTTTCTTCTGCTTCTGCTTCTCCTGCTTCTGCTACTTCTGCTTATACTGCTTCTCCTTATGCTTCTCTTTATGCTTCTTCTTCTTCTTCTTTGTCATCTTCTTCTTCTTCTTCTTCTTCTTCTGCTGCTGCTGGTGCTGCTGCTGCTGCTTCTTCTGTTTCTTCTGCTTCTGCTTTTCCTGCTTCTTCTGCTTCTAATGCTTCTCTTTCTGCTTCTCATTCTGCTTCTGCTTCTCCTTCTGCTTCTCCTATTGCTTCTGCTGCCCTTCCTTCTCCTTCTTCTTCTCCTACTTCTGATTCTCCTTCTGCTTCTCCTTCTTCTGCTTCTCCTGCTTCTCCTTCTGCATCTTCTTCTGCTTCTCCTTCTGCTACTTCTTCTGCTTCTGCTTCTCCTTCTTCTGCTTCTCCTTCTGTTTCTCCTTCTGCTTCTCCTTCTGCTGCTCCTACTGCTTCTTCCTCTGATTCTGCTTCTTATGCTTATTCCTTTTCTTCTTCTGCTTCTCCTGCTTCTGCTTCTTCTGCTTCTACTGCTTCTCCTTATGCTTCTCCTTATGCTTCTCCTTATGCTTCTCCTTATGCTTCTCCTTCTCATTCTTCTTCTTCTTCTTCTTCTTCTTCTTCTTCTTCTTCTTCTTCTTCTTCTTCTTCTTCTTCTTCTTCTTCTTAAAACATTCTTCTTCTTCTCTTTCTTCTGCTTC
>NW_012316436.1:0-1997 GCF_000151885.1 Dipodomys ordii
CATTCTGCTTCTCCTGCTTCTGCATATCATATCTGCTTCTCCTACTTCTCGTGCTGATTCTCTTTCTGCTTCTCCTTCTCCTTCTTCTGTTTCTACTTATTCTCCTTATGCTTCTCCTTCTCCTTCTTCTTCTTCTTCTTCTTCTTCTTCTTCTTCTTCTTCTTCTTCTTCTTCTTCTTCTTCTTCTTCTTCTTCTTCTTCTTTTTCTTCTTCTTCTTCTCTTTCTGCTGCTTCTGCTTTTCCTGCGTCTTCTGCTTCTAGTGCTTCTCTTTCTGCTTCTCCTTCTGCTTCTGCTTCTGCTTCTTGTCCTTCTCCTGTTTCTTCTGCTTCTGCTTCTCCTGCTTCTGCTTCTTCTGCTTTTCCTGCTTCTCTTTCTGCTTCTCCTTCTGCTTCTGCTCCTCCTTCTGCTTCTGCTCCTTCTATTTCTTCTTCTTCTGCTTCTGCCGCTCTGCTTCTTCTGCTTCTCCTGCTTCTCGTTCTGCTTCTCTTCGTCGGCTTCTCTTTCTACTTCTCCTTCTGCTTCTTCTGATTCTGCTTCTTCTCCTTCATCTTCTCCTTCTGCTTCTGCTTCTTCTGCTTCTCCTGCTACTCCTTCTGCATCTCCTTCTGCTTGTGCTTTTCCTTCTGCTTCTTCTTCTGCTTCTGCTTCTCCTTTTTCTGCTTCTCCGTCTGTTTCTGCTTCTTCTGTTTTTCCTGCTAATCCTTCTGCTTCTCATTCTTCTTCTCCTTCTGTTTCTCCTTGTCGTTATTCTGCTATTCCTTCTGCTTCTCTATCTGCTTCTGCATCTTCAGCTTCTTCTGCTACTGCTTCTGCTTCTGCTTCTTCCGTTTCTTCTGCTTCTCTTTCTGCTTCTCCTTCTGCTTTTGCTTCTCTTTCTGCTTCTGCTTCTCCTTCTGGTTCTCCTTCTTCTCCAGATTCTGCTTCTTCTGCTTCTCCTGCTTCTCCTTCTGCTTCAGGTTCTGCTTCTGCTTCTTCAGCTTCTTCTGCTTCTATTTCTGCTTCTCCTTCTGCTTTTGCTTCTCTTTCTGCTTCTGCTTCTTATCCTTCTTCTATTTCTTTTGATTCTGCTTCTCCTGCTTCTGCTTCTCCTGCTTCTCCTTCTGTTTCTCTTTATGCTTCTCCTTCTGCTTCTCCTTCTTCTGCTTCTACTTCTGCTTCTGCTTCTGCTTCTCCTTCTGCTGCTCTTTCTGCTTCTCCTGCTGCTTTTCCTTCTCCTGCTCCTTCTCCTGCTTCTCTTTCTGCTTCTCCTTCTGTTTCTCCTACTCCTTCTCCTTCTCGTTCTTCTGCTTTTCCTTCTGCTTCTCCTTCTGATTCTGCATCTTCTGCTTCTTCTGCTACTGCCTCTGCTTCTTCTGTTTCTTCTGCTTCCCCTTCTGCTTCTCCTTCTGCTTTTGCTTCTCTTTCTGCTTCTCCTTCTGCTTCTCCAGATTCTGCTTCTTCTGCTTCTCCTGCTTCTCCTTCTGCTTCAGGTTCTGCTTCTGCTTCTTCGGCTTCTTCTCCTTCTGCTTCTCCTGCTGCTGCTTCTTCTGCTTCTCCTGCTTCTCTTTCTGCTTTTCCTTCTGTTTCTGCTTCTCCTTCTGCTTCTTCTCCTTCCTATGTTTCTTCTGCTTCTGCTTCTCCTGCTTCTGCTTCTTCTGCTTCTCCTGCTTCTCCTTCTCATTCTCCTTCTCTTTCTGCTTCTGCTTATCCTTCTGTTTCTCCTACTCCTAATCCTTCTCTTTCTCCTTCTCTTTCTTCTTCTTCTGCTTCTCCTGCTGCTTCTTCTTCTGCTTCTTCTGCTTTTTCTGTTTCTTCTTCTTCTGCTTCAGCTTCTGCTTCTTCTGCTTCTCCTTCTGCTTCTCCTTCTGCTTCTGCTCTTCTCCTTCTGCTTCTTCTGTTTCTGCTTCTCCTGCTTCTTCTTCTTCTGCTTCTCCTACTTCTCCTTCTGCTTCTCCGTCTCCTTCTCCTTCTCCATCAATTTCTCCTTCTTGTGCTTCCTCATTTCTGCTTCTGCTTC
>NW_012316437.1:0-1997 GCF_000151885.1 Dipodomys ordii
GCTTCTCCTTCTCATTCTCGTTCTCTTTCTGCTTCTGCTTATCCATCTTCTCCTACTCCTAATCCTCCTCTTTCTCCTTCTCCTTCTTCTTCTTCTTCTTCTGCTTCTCTTGCTGCTTCTTCTTCTGCTTCTTCTGCTTTTTCTGTTTCTTCTTCTTCTGCTTCAGCTTCTGCTTCTTCTGCTTCTCCTTTTGCTTCTGGTTCTCCGTCTGCTTCTGCTTCTGCTCTTCTCCTTCTTCTGTTTCTTCTGCTTCTGCTTCTCCTGCTTCTCCTTCTTCTGCTTCTCCTACTTCTCCTTCTGCTTCTCCTTCTGCTTCTCTTTCTGCTTCTGATTCTCCTTCTCCTACTTCTGCTTCTTCTGTTTCTCCTTCTGCTTCTCCTTCTGCTTCTCTTTCTGCTTCTGATTCTCCTTCTGCTCCTCCTACCCCTAATCCTTCTCTTTCTCCTTCTTCTTCTTCTGCTTCTCGTTCTGCTTCTGCTTCTTCTCCTTGTTCTGTTTCTTCTGCTTCTGCTTTTCCAGCTTCTGCTGCTTCTGCTTCTCCTTCTGCTTCAGGTTCTCGTTCTGCTTCTTGGGCTTCTTCTGTTTCTTCTGCTTCTGCTTCTCCTGCTACTGCTTCTTCTGCTTTTCTTTCTGCTTCTCCTTCTGCTTCTGCTTCTCCTTCTGCTTCTCCTTCTGCTCCTTCTCTTTCTTCTGTTTCTTCTTCTTCTGCTTCTCCCGCTCCTGCTTCTTCTGCTTCTCCTGCTTGTCCTTCTCCTTCTGCTTCTCCTTCTCCTTCTTCTCCTTCTCTTTCTGCTTCTGGTTCTGCTTCTTCTGATTCTCCAACTTCTCCTTCTACTTCTCCTTCTGTTTCTGCTTCGCTTTCTGCTTCTGCATCTCCTTCTGCTTCACATTCTGCTGCTCTTTCTCCTTCTGTTTCTCCCTCTGCTTCTGCTTCTTATGCTTCTTCTTTATCTTCTGCTTCTGCTTCTCCTGCTTCTGCTTCTTATGCTTCTACTGCTTCTTCTTCTGCTTCTGCTTCTTCTGCTTCTACTTCTCTTTCTGCTTCTGCTTCTCCTGCTTGTTTTTCTGCTTCTTCTGCTGCTTCTCCTTCTGCTGCTTCTTCTACTTCTCCTTCTCCTTCTCTTTTTGCTTCGCCTTCTGCTTCTGCTTCTTCTGTTTCTCCTGCCCCTGCCTGAATTTCTGATTCTACTTCTTCTGCTGCTTCTCCTTCTGCTTCTGCTTCTACTTCTGATTCTGATACTGCTTCTTCTTCTTCTTCTTCTCTTTCGGCTTCTCCTGCTTCTGCTTCTTGTGCTTCTCCTGCTTCTCTTTTTGCTTCTCATTCCGCTTCTGCTTCTCCTTCTGCTTCTGCTTCTCCTCCTTCTCCTTCTCCTACTTCTGCTTCTCCTTCATTTTCTGTTTCTTCTGCTTCTCCTTCTGCATCTCCTTCTGCTTGTGCTTGTCCTTATGCTTCTTCTTCTGCCTCTGCTTCTCCTTCTCCTTCTTTTGCTTCTCCTTTTGCTTCTGCTTCTTCTGCTTTTCCTGCTTCTACTTCTGCTTCTTCTGCTTTTCCTTCTGCATCTTCTTCTGCTTCTGCTTCTCCTTCTCCTTCTTCTGCTTCTCCTTCTTATTCTCCTTCTGCATCTTCTTCTTCTGCTTTACCTGCTTCTCTTTCTGCTTCTCCTTCTGCTTCTCCTTCTGTTTCTCCTTCTCCTTCTTGTTATTCTGCTTTTCCTTCTGCTTCTCGTTCTGCTTCTGCTACAACTGCTACTGCTTCTACTTCTTCTGTTTCTTCTTCTTCTCCTTCTGATTTTGATTCTCTTTCTGCTTCTTCACATTCTTATGCTTCTGCTTCTTCTGCTTTCCCTCCTTCTCTTCCTGCTTCTCTTTCTGTTTCTGCTTCTCCTTCTGCTTCAGCTTCTTGTCCTTCTCCTGCTTCTTCTGCTTCTGCTTCTCCTGTTGCTGCATCTCCTGCTTCTCCTTCTGCTGCTCTTTCTGCTTCTCCTGCTGCTTTCTCA
>NW_012316438.1:0-1997 GCF_000151885.1 Dipodomys ordii
CCTCCTCCTCCTCCTCCTTCTTCTTCTTCTTCTTCTTCTTCTTCTTCTTCTTCTTCTTCTTCTTCTTCTTCTTCTTCTCTTTCTTCTGCTTCTTCTTTTCCTGCTTCTTCTGCTTCTACTGCTTCACTTTCTGCTTCTCATTCTGCTTCTGCTTCTCCTTCTGCTTCTCCTATTGCTTCTGCGGCTCTTCCTTCTCCTTCTCCTACTTCTACTTCTCCTTCTGCTTCTTCTGCTTCTCCTGCTTCTCCTTCTGCATCTTCTTCTGCTTGTGCTTTTCCTTCTGCATCTTCTTCTGCTTCTGCTTCTCCTTCTGCTTCTTCTGCTTCTCCTTCTGATTCTCCTTCTGCTTCTGCTTCTGTTTTTCCTTCTCCTTCTCGTTCTTCTGCTTTTCCTTCTGCTTCTCCTTCTGCTTCTCCTGCAACTGCTACTGCTTCTGCTTCTTCTGTTTCTTCTGCTTCTCCTTCTGCTTTTGATTCTCTTTCCGCTTCTGCTTCTCCTTCACCTTCTCATTCTGCTTCTCCAGATTCTGCTTCTTCTGCTTCTCCTGATTCTCCTTCTTCTTCAGGTTCTGCTTTTGCTTATTCGGATTCTTCTGCTTCTGCTTCTCCTGCTTCTGCTTCTTCTGCTTCCCCTCCTTCTCTTTCTGCTTCTCCTTCTGTTTGTGCTTCTCCTTCTGCTCTGCTTCTTGTCCTTCTCCTGATTCTTCTACTTCTGCTTCTCCTGTTTCTGTATCTCCTGCTTCTCCTTCTGCTGCTCTTTCTGCTTCTCCTGCTGCTTTTCCGTCTCCTGCTCCTTCTTCTGCTTCTCTTTCTGCTTCTCATTCTGTTTCTCCTTCTCCTTCTCGTTCTTCTGCTTTTCCTTGTGCTTCTCCTTCTGCTTCTGCATCTTTTGCTTCTTCTGCTACTGCCTCTGCTTCTTCTGTTTCTTCTGCTTCTCCTTCTGCTTCTCCTTCTGCTTTTGCTTCTCTTTCTGCTTGTGCTTCTCCTTCTGGTTCTCCTTCTTCTTCTCCAGATTCTGCTTCTTCTGCTTCTCCTGCTTCTCCTACTTCTCGTGCTGCTTCTTCTTCTGCGTCTCTTTCTGCTTCTGCTTATTCTTTGGCTTCTCCTACTCCTAATCCTTCTCTTTTGCCTTCTCCTTCTTTTTCTTCCGCTTTTCCTGCTGCTTCTGCTTCTGCTTAATGTACTATTTCTGTTTCTTCTGCTTCTTCTTCAGATTGTGCTTCTTCTGTTTCTCCTGCTTCAGATTCTGCTTCTGCTTCTTCTACTTCTCCTGCTTCTCTTTCTGCTTCTCTTTCTGCTTCTGCTTCTGCTCTTCTCCTTCTTCTGTTTCTTTTGCTTCTGTTTCTTCTGCTTCTTCTTCTGTTTCTTCTGATTCTACTTCTGCTTCTCCTTCTTCTCCTCTTTCTGCTTCTACTTCTGCTTCTTCTGATTCTCCTGCTTCTCCTTCTTGTTCTCCTTCTGTTTCTGCTTCTCTTTCTGCTTCTCCTTCTCCTTCTGTTGATCCTTCTCCTTCTTCTGCTTCTCCCACTGCTTCTTCTTCTGCTTATTTTGCTTATTCTTTTTCTTCTGCTTCTGCTTCTCCAGGTTCTGCTTCTTCTGCTAATACTGCTTCTCCTTACGCTTCTCCTTATGCTTCTTCTTCTTCTTCTTCGGCTTCTTCTTCTTCTTCTTCATCTTCTTCTCTTTCGTCTGCTTCTGCTTTCCCTGCTTCTTCTGCTTCTACTGCTTCTCTTTCTGCTTCTCATTCTGCTTCTGCTTGTCCTTCTACTTCTCCTATTGCTTCTGCTGCCCTTCCTTCTCCTTCTCCTTCTCCTTCTCCTACTTCTGCTTCTCCTTCTTTTTCTGCTTCTTCTGCTTCTCCTGCTTCTCCTTCTGCATCTTCTTCTCCTTCTGCTTCTCCTTCTGCTTCTCCTTTTGCTGCTCCTTCTCCGTCTTCTCCTACTCCCTATGATTCTGCTTCTTATGCTTATTCTTTTTCTTCTGCTTCCCCTGCTTCTG
>NW_012316439.1:0-1997 GCF_000151885.1 Dipodomys ordii
TCCTCCTCCTCCTCCTCCTCCTCCTCCTCCTTCTTCTTCTTCTTCTTCTTCTTCTTCTTCTTCTTCTTCTTCTTCTTCTTCTTCTTCTTCTTCTCTTTCTTCTGCTTCTACTTTTCCTGCTTCTTCTGCTTCTACTGCTTCTCTTTCTGCTTCTCATTCTGTTTCTGCTTCTCCTTCTGCTTCTCCTATTTCTTCTGCGGCTCTTCCTTCTCCTACTAATACTTCTCCTTCTGCTTCTGCTTCTTCTGCTTCTCCTGCTTCTCCTTCTGCATCTTCTTCTGCTTCTACTTCTCCTTCTGCTGCTGCTGCTTCTGTTTCTCCTTCTGCTTCTCCTTCTGCTTCTGCTTCTCTTTCTACTTCTTCTGCTTCCCCTTCTGCTTCTCCTTCTGCTTTTGCTTCTCTTTCTGCTTGTGCTTCTCCATCTGCTTCTCCAGATTCTGCTTCTTCTGCTTCTCCTGCTTCTCCTTCTGCTTCAGGTTCTGCTTCTGCTTCTTCTGCTTCTGCTTCTCCTGCTGCTGCTTCTTCTGCTTCTCCTGCTTCTCTTTCTGCTTTTCCTTCTGTTTCTGCTTCTCCTTCTGCTTTTTCTCCTTCCTATGTTTCTTCTGCTTCTGCTTCTCCTGCTTCTGCTTCTCCTTCTTCTCCTTGTGCTTCTCTTTCTGCTTCTCTTTCTGCTTCTCCTTCTCCTTCTTCTGCTTCTCCTTCTGCTTCTGCTTCTCCTTCTGCTTCAATTTCTCCTTCTGCTTCTCATTCTGCTTCTGCGTCTTCTGTTTCTTCTGCTTCTCCTGCTTCTGCTTCTCCTGCTTCTCCTACTTCTCGTGCTGCTTCTCTTTCTTCTCGTGCTGCTTCTCTTTCTGCTTCTCCTTCTCCTTCTTCTGCTTCTGCTTCTCCTTCTTCTTCTTCATCTTCTTCTTCTTCTTCTTCTTCTTCTTCTTCTTCTTCTTCTTCTTCTTCTTCTTCTTCTCCTTCTCCTTCTTCTTCTTCTTCTTCTTTTTTTTTTCTTCTTCTTCTTCTTCTTCTTCTTTTTCTTCTCTTTCTTCTGCTTCTCCTGGTTTTTCTGCTTCTACTGCTTCTCTTTTTGCTTCTCATTCTGCTTCTGCTTCTCCTTCTGCTTCTCCTATTGCTTCTGCTGCCCTTCCTTCTCCTTCTCCTTCTCCTACTTCTGTTTCTCCTTCTGCTTCTGCTTCTTCTTCTTCTCCTGCTTCTCCTTCTGCATCTTCTTCTGCTTCTGCTTCTCCTTCTTCTGCTTCTCCTTCTGATTCTCCTTCTGCTTCTCCTTCTCCTTCTGCTCCTTCTCCTTCTTCTGCTTCTCCCTCTGATTCTGCTTCTTTTGCTTATTCTTTTTCTTCTGCTTCTGCTTCTCTGCTTCTGCTTCTTCTGCTTCTACTGCTTCTCCTTTTGCTTCTCCTTCTTCTCCTCCTCCTCCTCCTCCTCCTCTTCCTCCTCCTCCTTTTCCTCCTCCTCCTCCTCCTCCTCCTCCTCCTCCTTCTTCTTCTTCTTCTTCTTCTTCTTCTTCTTCTTCTTCTTCTTCTTCTTCTTCTTCTTCTTCTTCTTCTTCTTCTTCTTCTTCATCTTCTTCTTCTTCTTCTTCTTCTTCTTCTTCTTCTTCTTCTTCTTCTTCTTCTTCTTCTTCTTCTTCTTCTTCTTCTTCTTCTTCTTCTTCTTCTCTTTCTTCTGCTTCTTCTTTTCCTGCTTCTTCTGCTTCTACTCCTTCTCTTTCTGCTTCTCATTCTGCTTCTGCTTCTCCTTCTGCTTCTCCTATTTCTTCTGCGGCTCTTCCTTCTCCTACTTCTACTTCTCCTTCTGCTTCTGCTTCTTCTGCTTCTCCTGCTTCTCCTTCTGCATCTTCTTCTGCTTCTGCTTCTCCTTCTGCTGCTTCTTCTGCTTCTGTTTCTCCTTCTGCTTCTCCTTCTGCTTCTTCTGCTTCTGCTTCTCCTTCTGCTTCCTCCGCTTCTCCTTCTGATTCGCCTTCTGCTTCTCCTTCTGTTTCTCCTTCTCCT
>NW_012316440.1:0-1997 GCF_000151885.1 Dipodomys ordii
TCTGCTTCTCCTACTCCTACTCATCTCTTCTCATCTACTCTCCTCCTCTGCTTCTCATTCTGCTCTGCTTCACATCTCATCTGCTTCTCCTTCCGTATCTCGTCTGCTCTGCTTCTCCTCTTTCGCTTCTCCTACTTCTGCTTCTCCTTATGCATCTCTGCATCTGCTTCATCTGATTTTCCTGCTTCTCCATCTGCATCTCATTCTGCTTCTCCTTCTTATGATTCTTCTTCTTCTTCTTCTTCTTCTTCTTCTTCTTCTTCTTCTTCTTCTTCTTCTTCTTCTTCTTCTACTTCTTCTTCTATTTCTGCTTTTCCTTCTCCTTCTCCTTCTTCTGATTCTCCTTCTGTTCTGCTTCTACTTCTGCTTCTGCTTCTTCTATTTCTTCTGCTTCTGTTTCTCCTGCTTCTGCTTCTTCTGATTCTCCTTCTTCTTCTCTTTCTCCTACGATTTCTCTTTCTTCTGCTACGCTTTCTGCTTCTCAGTCTGCTTATTCTGTTTCTTCTGCTTCTGCCTCTCCTGATTCTGCTTCTTCTGTTTCTACTGCTTCTCCTTATGCTTCTCCTTCTTCTTCTTCTTCTTCTTCTTCTTCTTCTTCTTCTTCTTCTTCTTCTTCTTCTTCTTCTTCTTCTTCTTCTTCTTCTTCTTCTTCTTCTTCTTCTTCTTCTTCTTCTTCTCTTTCTTCTGCTTCTGCTTTTCCTGCTTCTTCTGGTTCTACTGCTTCTCTTTCTGCTACTCATTCTGCTTCTCCTTCTGCTTCTGCTTCTCCTATTGCTTCTGCTGCTCTTCCTTCTCTTTCTCCTACTTCTACTTCTTCTGCTTCTGCTTCTCCTACTTCTCCTGCTTCTCCTTCTGCATCTCCTTCTGCTTGTGCTTGTCCTTATGCTTATTCTTCTGTTTCTGCTTCTCCTTCTGCTTCTTCTGCTTCTCCTTCTGATTCTCCTTCTGCTTCTGCTTCTGTTTCTCCTTCTTGTTCTCGTTCTTCTGCTTTTCCTTCTGCTTCTCCTTCTGCTTCTGCTGCAACTGCTACTGGTTCTTCTGTTTCTTCTGCTCCTCCTTCTGCTTTTGATTCTCTTTAGGCTTCTGCTTCTCCTTCAGCTTCTCATTCTGCTTCTCCATATTCTGCTCCTTCTGCTTCCCCTGCTTCTCCTTGTGCTTCAGGTTCTGCTTCTGCTTCTTCGGATTCTTATGCTTCTGCTTCTACTGCTTCTGCTTCTTCTGCTTCCCCTCCTTCTCTTTCTGCTTCTCCTTCTGTTTCTGCTTCTCCTTCTGCTTCTGCTTCTTGTCCTTCTCCTGTTTCTTCTGCTTCTGCTTCTCCTGATTCTCCACCTCCTGCTTCTCCTTCTTTTGCTCTTTCTGCTTCTCCTGCTGCTTTTCCTTCTCCTGCTCCTTCTTCTGCTTCTCCTTCTGCTTCTGCATCTTCTGCTTCTTCTGCTACTGCCTCTGCTTTTTCTGTTTCTTCTGTTCTCCTTCTGCTTCTCCTTCTGCTTTTGCTTCTCTTTCTGCTTTGTTTCTCCTTCTGCTTCTCCAGATTCTGCTTCTTCTGCTTCTCCTGCTTCTCCTTCTGCTTCAGGTTCTGCTTCTGCTTTTTCGGCTTCTTCTGCTTCTGCTTCTCCTGCTGCTGCTTCTTCTGCTTCTCTTTCTGCTTCTCTTTCTGCTTCTGCTTCTCCTTCTGCTTCTTCTCCTTCTTCTGTTTCTTCTGCTTCTGCTTCTCCTGCTACTGCTTCTCCTGCTTCTCATTCTGCTTCCCTTTCTGCTTCTCCTTCTCCTTCTTCTGCTTCTCCTTCTGCTTCTGCTTCAATTTCTCCTTCTGCTTCTCATTCTGCTTCTGCGTCTTCTGTTTCTTCTGCTTCTCCTGCTTCTGCTTCTCCTGCTTCTCCTACTTCTCGTGCTGCTTCTCCTTCTGCGTCTCTTTCTGCTTCTGCTTATCCTTTTGCTTCTCCTACTCCTAATCATTCTCTTTCGCCTTCTCCGTCTTCTTCTTCTGCTTCTCCTGC
>NW_012316441.1:0-1997 GCF_000151885.1 Dipodomys ordii
TCTCCTCTTTCTGCTTCTACATCTACGTCTTCTGATTCTCCTGCTTCTCCTTCTTGTTCTCCTTCTGAATCTGCTTATCTTTCTGCTTTTGCTTCTACTTCTGCGGCTCCTTCTCCTTCTCCTTCATCTTCTTCTTCTTCTTCTTCTTCTTCTTCTTCTTCTTCTTCTTCTTCTTCTTCTTCTTCTTCTTCTTCTTCTTCTTCTTCTTCTTCTTCTTCTTCTTCTTCTTCTTCTTCTTCTTCTCTATCGTCTGCTTCTGCTTTTCCTGTTTCTTCTGCTTCTACTGTTTCTCTTTCTGCTTCTCATTCTGCTTCTGCTTCTCCTTCTGCTTCTCCTATTGCTTCTGCTGCCCTTCCTTCTCCTTCTCCTTCTCCTACTTCTTCTTCTCCTTCTGCTTTTGCTTCTTCTTCTTCTCCTGCTTCTCCTTCTGCATCTTCTTCTGCTTCTGCTTCTCCTTCTGCTGCTTCTTCTGCTTCTGCTTCTCCTTCTTCTGCTTCTCCTTCTGCTTCTCCTTCTGCTGCTCCTTCTGCTTCTCGTTCTGCTTCTGATTCTCCTTCTGCTCTTCCTACTCCTAATCCTTCTCTTTCTCCTTTTCCTACTTCTTCTTCTGCTTCTCGTTCTGCTTCTGCTACTGCTTCTTCTGCTTGTTCTATATCTTCTGCTTCAAGTCCTGCTTCTGCTTCTTCAGCTTCTTCTGTTTCTTCTGCTTCTGCTTCTCCTGCTACTGCTTCTTCTCCTTCTCTTTCTGCTTCTCCTTCTGCTTCTGCTTCTCCTTCTGCTCCTTCTCCTTCTTCTCTTTCATCTTCTTCTTCTGCTTCTCCCGCTTCTGCTTCTTCTGCTTCTCCTTCCATTCCTGTGCTTCTGCTTCTCCTTCTCCTTCTTCTGCTTCTCTTTCTGCTGCTGCTTCTTCTGATTCTCCAACTAATCCTTCTTCTTCTCCTTCTGTTTCTACTTCTCTTTCTGCTCCTCCATCTCCTTCTGCTTCACCTTCTGCTGCTCCTTCTCCTTCTTCTGTTTCTCCCTCTGCTTCTGCTTCAGCTTCTTATGCTTCTTCTTGTTCTTCTGCTTCTGCTTCTTATGCTTCTGCTTCTTATGCTTGTACTGCTTCTTCTTTTGCTTCTTCTTATTCTGCTTCTTCTGCTTCTACTTCTCTTTCTGCTTCTGCTTCTCCTGCTTGTTTTTCTGCTTCTTCTGCTGCTTCTCCTTCTGCTGCTTCTTCTACTTCTCCTTCTGCTTCTCTTTTTGCTTCTCTTTCTGCTTCTGCTTCTTCTGTTTCTCCTGCCTGAATTTCTGGTTCTACGTCTTCTGCTGCTTCTCCTTCTGCTTCTGCTTCTACTTCTGCTTCTGTTTCTGCTTCTTCTGCTTCTTCTCTTTCGGCTTCTCCTGCTTCTGCATCTTGTGCTTCTCCTGCTTCTCTTTCTGGTTCTCATTCCGCTTCGGCTTCTCCTGCTTCTGCTTCTCCTCCTTCTCCTTCTCCTACTTCTACTTCTCCTTCAGCTTCTGCTTCTTCTGCTTCTCCTGCTTCTCCTTCTGCATCTCCTTCTGCTTTTGCTTGTCATTATGCTTCTTCTTCTGCTTCTGCTTCTCCTTCTGTTTCTCCTTCTCCTTCTCCTTTTGCTTCTGCTTCTTCTGCTTTCCTGCTTCTCCTTCTGCTTCTTCAGGTTCATCTGCTTCTCCTTCTGCATCTTCTTCTGCTTCTGCTTCTCCTTCTCCTTCTTCTGCTTCTCCTTCTGATTCTCCTTCTGCTTCTTCTTCTGCTTTACCTGCTTCTCATTCTGCTTCTCCTTCTGTTTCTCCTTCTCCTTCTTGTTCTTCTGCTTTTACTTTGTTTCTGCTACAACTGCTACTGCTTCTACTTCTTCTGTTTCTTCTGCTTCTCCTTCTGCTTTTGATTCTCTTTCTGCTTCTGCTTCTCCTTCAGCTTCTCGTTCTGCTTCTCCAGATTCTGCTTCTTCTGCTCCTCCTGCTTCTCCTTCTGCTTGAGGTTCTGCTTCTTC
>NW_012316442.1:0-1997 GCF_000151885.1 Dipodomys ordii
GGACACAGCGGGTACAGAGAAGGTCACAGCCGGACATAGAGGTACACATCGGGGGACACAGCGGGTCTCAGTGGGGACCCAGTGAGGACACAGCGTGACACAGCAGGGGACACAGCGAGGTCACAGCGGTTGACACAGCGGGGGACACAGCGGGGAACACAGTGAGGTCACAGCGGGACACAGCGTCAATAAAGCGGGGGACACAGCATTACATAGCGTGGTACACAGCTGTTGACACAACGGGACACAGTGGGGGCACAGCTGGACACAGCGGGACACAATGGGACACAGCGGGGACAAAGCGTGAGACACAGCGGGGGACAGAGAGGGAGACAGCAGGGGACACAGTGAGGAAACAGCGGGACACAGCGGTGACACAGCGGGGACAAGGCGGGGGACAAAACGGGACACAGCGGGGACACAGCAGAGACACAGCGGGGGACACAGCGGGACAGAGTGGGGTACACAGCTGGGGACACAGCGAGGACACAGCGGGACACAGCGGGACACATCGGGGACACTGCGGGAACATAGCAGGACACAGCGCGGTACACAGCGGGACACAGCGGGACACAGCTGGGGACACAGCGGGGACACAGCGGGACACAGCGGAACACAGCGGGAGACAAAGCAGGAGACAGCGGGGCACACAGCGAGGACACAGGGGGACACAGAGGCGACACAGAGGGGACTCAGCGGGGGACACAGCGTGGGACAAAGTGGGACACCACGGGACACAGTGTTACACAGCGGGACACAGCGGGGACACTGCGGGACACAGCAGGAAAAAGCGGGGGACACAGCGGGACACAGCGGGACACAGCGGGGGACACAGCGGGGGACAGCGGAGACAGAGAGTGGCCACAGCGAGACACAGCGGTGACACAGCTGGACACAGCGGGGTACACAGCAGGACACAGCGGGCACACAGCGTGGACACAGCGGGACACAGCGGGACACAGCGGGGACACAGCGGGACAAAGCGGGAGACACAGCGGGACACAGCAGGCACACAGCGGGGACACAGTGGGACACAGCTGGACACAGCGGGGGCCAAAGCGGGACACAGCGGGACACATCGGGGACACTGCGGGAACATAGCAGGACACAGCGGGGTACACAGCGGGACACAGCGGGACACAGCTGGGGACACAGCGGGGACACAGCGGGACACAGCGGAACACAGCGGGAGACAAAGCAGGAGACAGCGGGGCACACAGCGAGGACACAGGGGGACACAGAGGCGACACAGAGGGGACTCAGCGGGGGACACAGCGTGGGACAAAGTGGGACACCAAGGGACACAGTGTTACACAGCAGGACACAGCGGGGACACAGCAGGAAAAAGCGGGGGACACAGCGGGACACAGCGGGCCACAGCGGGGGACAAAGCGGGGGACAACGGAGACAGAGAGTGGCCACAGCGAGACACAGTGGTGACACAGATGGACACAGCGGGGTACACAGCAGGACACAGCGGGCACACAACGGGGACACAGAGGGACACAGCGGGACACAGCGGGGACACAGCGGGACAAAGCGGGAGACACAGCTGGACACAGCAGGCACACAGCGGGGACACAGTGGGACACAGCGGGACACAGCGGGGGACAAGGCGGGACACAGTGGGGGACCCAGTGAGGACACAGCGGGACACAGCAGGGGACAAAGCGAGGACACAGCGGGGGACACAGCGGGGGACACAGCGGGACACAGCGGGGAACACAGCGAGGACACAGCGGGACACAGCGGGACACAGCGTCGATACAGCGGGGACACAACGTTACACAGTGTGGTACACAGCTGTGGACTCAACGGGACACAGTGGGGGCACAGCCGGACACAGCGGGACACAGTGGGACACAGCGGGGAAAAAGCGTGAGACACAGCAGGGGACAGAGAGGGTGACAGCAGGGGACACAGCGAGGTAACAGCCGGACACAGCGGTGACTCAGGGGGTGACACAGCGGGACATAGCGGGGGACACAGCGGGACAC
>NW_012316443.1:0-1997 GCF_000151885.1 Dipodomys ordii
AGAAGAAGAAGCAGAAGAAGATGCAGAAGAAGAAGATGATGAAGCAGAAGAAGCAGAGGCAGAAGAAGAAGTAGAAGTAGTAGAAGCAGAAGAAGAAGCAGCAGAAGCAGTAGAAGAAGCAGAGGAAGAAGCAGAAGCTGATTAAGAAGCAGAAGGAGAAGCAGTAGAAGCAGAAGAAGCAGGAGAAGAGAAGCAGAAGAAGGAGAAGAAGAAGAAGAAGAAGAAGAAGAAGAAGAAGAAGAAGAAGAAGAAGAAGAAGAAGAAGAAGAAGAAGAAGAAGAAGAGGAAGAAGAAGAAGAAGAAGAAGAAGAAGAAGAAGAAGAAGAAGAAGAAGAAGAAGAAGAAGAAGAAGAAGAAGAAGACGGAGGAGGAGGAGAAGAAGGAGAAGCAAAAGGAGAAGCAGTAGAAGCAGAAGAAGCAGAAGCAGGAGAAACAGAAGAAAAAGAATAAGCATAAGAAGCAGAATCACAGGGAGTAGGAGAAGACAGAGAAGGAGCAGCAAAAGGAGAAGCAGAAGGAGAAGCAGAAGGAGAAGAAGATGCAGAAGGAGAAGCAGGAGAAGCAGAAGAAGCAGAAGTAGAAGCAGAAGTAGGAGAAAGAGAAGGAGAAGGAAGGGCAGCAGAAGCAATAGGAGAAGCAGAAGGAGAAGCAGAAGCAGAATGAGAAGCAGAAAGAGAAGCAGTAGAAGCAGAAGAAGCAGGAAAAGCAGAAGCAGACGAATGAGAAGAAGAAGAAGAAGAAGAAGACGAAGAAGAAGAAGCAGCAGCATAAGGAGATGCGTAAGGAGAAGCAGTAGAAGCAGAAGAAGCAGAATCAGGAGAAGCAGAAGCGGAAGAAAAAGAATAAGCAAAAGAAGCAGAAGAAGAAGCAGTGGGAGAAGCAGAAGAAGGAGAAGGAGCAGCAGAAGGAGAAGCAGAAGCAGAATGAGAAGCAGAAAGAGAAGGAGAACAAGAAGGAGATGCAGGAGAATCAGAAGAAGCAGAAGTAGAAGCAGAAAGAGGAGAAGAAGGAGAAGCAGAAGAAGAATCAGAAAAAACAGAACAAGAAGAAGCAGAATAAACAGAAGCAAAAGAAACAGAAGAAGGAGAAGAGCAGAAGCAGAAGCAGAAGGAGAAGCAGAAGGAGAAGCAGAAAGAGAAGCAGGAGAAGTAGAAGAACCAGAAGCAGAAGAAACAGGAGAAGCTGAAGAAGCAGAAGCAGAATCTGAAGCAGGAGAAACAGAAGAAGCACAATCTGAAGAAGAAGCAGAAGAAACAGAAATAGTACAATAAGCAGAAGCAGAAGCAGCAGGAAAAACAGAAGAAGAAGAAGGAGAAGGCGAAATAGAAGGATTAGGAGTAGGAGAAGCAAAAGGATAAGAAGAAGCAGAAAGAGACGCAGAAGGAGAAGCAGCACGAGAAGTAGGAGAAGCAGGAGAAGCAGAAGAAGCAGAATCTGGAGAAGAAGAAGGAGAACCAGAAGGAGAAGCAGAAGCAGACAGAGAAGCAGAAGCAGAAAAAGAAGCAAAAGCAGAAGGAGAAGCAGAAGAAACAGAAGGAGCAGAGGCAGTAGCAGAAGAAGCAGAAGATGCAAGGAAAAGCAGAAGAACGAGAAGGAGAAGGAGAAACAGAAGGAGAAGCAGAAAGAGAAGCAGAAGAAGGAGCAGGAGACGGAAAAGCAGCAGGAGAAGCAGAAAGAGCAGCAGAAGGAGAAGCAGGAGATACAGAAACAGGAGAAGAAGAAGTAGAAGAATCAGGAGAAGGACAAGAAGCAGAAGCAGAAGGAGAAGCAGAAACAGAAGGAGAAGCAGAAAGAGAAGGAGGGGAAGCAGAAGAAGCAGAAGCAGGAGAAGCAGAAGCATAAGAATCCGAAGAAGCAGAATCAGAACCTGAAGCAGAAGGAGAAGCAGGAGAAGCAGAAGAAGCAGAATCTGGAGAAGCAGAATGAGAAGCTGAAGGAGAAGCAGAAGCAGAAAGAGAATCAAAAGCAGAAGGATAAGCAGAAGAAACAGAAGAAGT
>NW_012316444.1:0-1997 GCF_000151885.1 Dipodomys ordii
CCCGCTGTGTCCCCCCTGTGTCCCCCGCTGTGTCCTCCTGTGTTCCGTTGTGTCCCCCGCCGTGTCCCCAGCTGTGTCCCGCTGTGTCTACTACTGTGTCCCTGCTGTGTCCGACTGTGTCCCGCTGTGTCCTGCTGTGTCCTCGCTGTGTCCCCCGATGTGTCTCTTTGTGTCCCCAGCTGTATAACCCACTGTGTCCCCGCTGTATCAACGCTGTGTCCCGCTGTGTCTCGCTGTGTCCTCGCTCTGTCCCCCGCTGTCTCCCGCTTTGTCCCACACTGTGTCCCGCTGTGTCATGCGGTGTCCTCGCTGTGTCCCGCGCTGTGTCCTGCTGTGTCCTCGATTTTTCCCCCGCTGTGTCCCAATGTGTCCCGCTGTGTACCCTGCTGTGTCCCGCTATGTTCCCGCTGTGTCCCCGCTGTGTCCCGCTGTGGCCTCCCTGTGTCCCCCGCTGTGTCCCGCTGTGTACTGCTGTGTCCCCCACTGAGTCCCGCAGTGTCCCCGCTGTGTCCCGCTGTGTTCCGCTGTGTCCCCCGCTGTGTTCCGCTGTGTTTTCCCTGTGTCCCCCGCTGTGTCCCGTTGTGTCCCCCGCTGTGTCTCGCTGTGTCCTCGCTGTGTTCCCCACTGTTTCCCGCTGTGTATCCCTCTGTGTCCCCCTCTGTTTCCCGCTGTGTCCCCCGCTGTGTCCCGCTTTGTCCCGCTGTGTACTGCTGTGTCCCCCGCTGAGTCCCGCTGTGTCCCCGCTGTGTCCCCCCTGTCTCCCCCGCTGTGTCCCATTGTGTCCCGCTGTGTCCCGTTGTGTCCTCGCTGTGATGCCCTCTGTGTCCTGCTGTGTGCCCCTCTCTATACCCCACTGTGTCCCGCTGTGTCCCCCGCTGTGTCCCGCTGTGTCCCCCACTGTGTCCCACGCTGTGTCCCGTTGTGTCCCCCGCTGTGTCCCGCTGAGTCACCTGCTGTGTCCCCGGTGTGTCCCGCTGTGTCCCGCTGTGTCCTCGCTGTATCACACGCTCTGTCCCGCTGTGTCCTCACTGTGTCCCCCGCTGTGTCCCGTTATGTCCCCCGCTGTGTCCCCCGCTCTGTCCCCCACTATGTCCCCACTCTGTCCTGCTCTGTCCTGCTGTGTCCCCCGCTGTGTCCCCGCTGTGTCCAGCTATGTCCCGCTGTGTCCCGCTGTGTCCTCGCTGTATCCCCTGCTCTGTCCCGCTGTGTCCTCACTGTGTCCCCCGTTGTGTCCCGCTGTGTCCCACGCTGTGTCCGACTGTGTCCCCGCTGAGTCCCGCTCTGTCCCCCGCTGTGTCCCCGCTATATCTCGCTGTGTCCCGCTGTGTACTGCTGTGTTCCGCTGTGTCCCCTGTTGTGTCCCATTGTATCCCGCTGTGTACTGCTTTGTTCCGCTGTGTCCCCTGCTGTGTCCCGCTGTGTCCTGCTGTGTCTTCGCTGTGTCCCTGCTGTGACCCGCTGTGTCCCCGCTGTGTCCCTCCTGTGTCCCCCGCTGTGTCCCGCTGTGTCCCGCTATGTCCTGCTTTGTCCCTGCTGTGACACGCTGTGTCCCACTGTGTCCAAGCTCTGTCCTGCTGTGTACCGCGCTGTGTCCAGTTTTGTCCCCGCTGTGTCTCGCTGTGTTCCACGCTGTGTCCCACACTGTTTTCCGCTGTGTCCCCCGCTGTGTCCCTCTGTGTCCACCACTGTGTCCCGCTGTGTCCCCGCAGGGTCACCGCTGTTTCCCGCTGGGTCCAGCTGTGTCCCGCTGTGTCCCCCGCTGTTTCCCGTTGTGTCCCCAGCTGTGTAACCAGCTGTGTCCCGCTGTGTCATACAGTGTCCCTTGGTGTCCCGCTTTGTCCCCCGCGGTGTCCCCCGCTGAGTCCCCGCTGTGTCCCCGCTGTGTCCCGCTGTGTCCTCGCTGTGTCCCCCGCTGTCTCGCACTCTGTGCCCAGCTGTGTCTCACGCTTTGTCCACGCTGTGTCCCGCTGTGTCCCGCTGTGTCCCCCACTGTGTCC
>NW_012316445.1:0-1997 GCF_000151885.1 Dipodomys ordii
TCCCCCACTGTGTCCCGCTGTGTCCCCCGCTGTTTCCCGTGTGTCCCCAGCTGTGTACCCCGCTGTGTCCCGCTGTGTCACACTGTGTCCCTTTGGTGTCCCGCATTGTCCCACACTGTGTCCCCCGCTGAGTCCATGCTCTGTCCCCGCTGTGTGAAGCTGGGTCATCGCTGTGTCCCCCGCTTTCTCCCGCTCTTTTCCCCTCTGTGTCTCATGTTTTGTCCCCGCTGTGTCCCACTGTGTCCCGCTGTGTTTCGCTGTGTCCCCCACTGTGCCCCTTTGTGTCCCAAGATGTGTAACCCGCTGTGTCCCCCTGTGTCCCCGCTGTGTCCCGCTGTGTACCCCACTGTGTCCAGCTTGGTCCCCGCTGTGTCTCGCTGTGTCCCACGCTCTGTCCCTCACTGTGTTCCGCTGTGTCCCCTGCTGTGTCCCGCTGTGTCCCCCGCTGTGTCCCGCTGTGTCCCGATGTGTCCCCCGCTGTTACCCGTTGTGTCCCCAGCTGTGTACCCCGCTGTGTCCAGCTGTGTCACACTGTGTCGCTTGGTGTCCCGCTTTGTCCCCCACTGTGTCCCCCGCTGAGTCCCCGCTCTGTCCCCGCTGTGTTCCGCTGTGTCCTCGCTTTGTTCCACGCTGTGTTCCGCTGTGTACCACTCTGTGTCCCCCTCTGTGTCCCGCTGTGTCCCCCGCTGTGTCCCGCTGTGTCCTAGCTGTGTCCCCAGCTGTGTCCCCGCTGTGTCCCGCTGTGTCCTCGCTGTGTCCCCGCTGTGTCCCGCTGTGTCCTCGCTGTGTCCCCCGCTGTGTCCCGCTGTGTCATCGCTGTGTCCCCCGCTGTGTCCCGCTGTATCCCCCGCTGTGTCCCACTGTGTCCCGCTGTGTCCCTGCTGTGACTCGCTGTGTCCCCGCTTTGTCCGCGCTGTGTCCCGCTGTGTACTCCGCTGTGTCCAGCTTTGTCCCCGCTGTGTCTCGCTGTGTCCCACGCTCTGTCCCCCACTTTGTTCCGCTGTGTCCCCCGCTGTGTCCCGCTGTGTCCCCCGCTGTGTCCCGCTGTGTCCGCGCAGGGTCACCACTGTTTCCAGCTGTGTCCCGCTGTGTTCCGTGGTGTCCCGCTATGTCACCCGCTCTGTCCCCCGCTGAGTCCCCGCTGTGTCCCCGCTGTGTCCTGCTGTGTCCTCGCCGTGTCTCCCGCTGTCTCCCGCTCTTTCCCCCGCTGTGTCTCATGCTTTTTCCCCGCTGTTTCCCACTGTGTCCCGCTGTGTCCCGCTGTGTCCCCCACTGTGTCCCTTTGTGTCCCCAGCTGTGTACCCCGCTGTGTCCCGCTGTGTCCCTGCTGTGTCCCTGCTATGTCTCACTGTGTCCTTGCTGTGTCCCCCGATGTGTCCCTTTGTGTCCCCAGCTGTGTAGCCGCTGTGTCCCGCTGTGTCCCCACTCTATCAACGCTGTGTCCTGCTGTGTCCTCGCTGTGTTCCCCAATGTGTCCCTCTGTGTACCCCTCTGTGTCCCCCTCTGTGTCCCGCTGTGTCCCCCGCTGTGTCCCGCTGTGTACTGCTGTGTCCCCGCTGAATCCCGCTGTGTCACCGTTGTGTCCCCCCTGAGTCCCCGCTGTGTCCCGCTGTGTTCTGCTGTGTCCCCCGCTGTGTCCGGCTGTGTACTGCTGTGTCCCCCGCTGAGTCCCGCTGTGTCACTGCTGTGTCCCCCCTGAGTCCCCCGCTGTGTCGCGCTGTGTTCCACTGTGTCCCCCGCTGTGTCCCGCTGTGTCTACTGCTGTGTCCCGCTGTGTCCCCCGCTGTTTCCTGCTGTGTCTACTGATGTGTCCCTGCTGTGTCCCGCTGTGTACCGCTGTGTCCCCAGCTGTGTACCCCGCTGTGTCCCGCCGTGTCCCCGCTGTATCGATGCTGTGTCCCGCTGTGACCTCGCTGTGTCCCCCGCTGTGTCCCGCTGTGTCCCCCGCTGTGTACACACGCTGTGTATACTGCTGTGTCCCTGCTGTGTCCCGCTGT
>NW_012316446.1:0-1997 GCF_000151885.1 Dipodomys ordii
ACCCCGCTGTGTCCTGCTGTGTCCTCGCTGTGTCCCCCGCTGTTTCCCGCTGTTTCCCCCGCTGTGTCCCCCGCTGTGTCCTGCTGTGTCCCCTGCTGTGTCCCACACTGTGTCCCGCTGTGGCCCCTGCTCTGTCCCGTCTGTCCCACTGTGTCCCCGCTGTCCACTGGTGTGTCACCGCTGTCCCCCGCTGTATCACCCGCTGTGTCCCACTGTGTCTTCTCTGTGTCCCGCTGTGTCCCCACTGTGTGTCCGCTGTGTCCCGCTGTGTCCCTGGTGTGTCCTCGCTGTGCCCCGCTGTGTCCTCGCTGTGTCCCCCGCTGTGTCTCGCTGTGTCCCCCCTGTGTCCCCGCTGTCCCCCTCTGTGTCCCGGTGTGTCCCCGCTGTCCCCAGCTGTGTCGCTCGCTATGTACCTCTGAGTCCCGCTCTGTCCTCGCTTTGTCCCCGCTATGTCCCGCTGTGTCACACGCTGTGTCCCCAGCTGTGTCCGGCTGTGTCCCGCTGTGTTCCCGTGTCCCGCTGTGTTCTTTGCTGTGTCCCCCGCTGAGTCCCGCTGCCTCCCCCGCTGTTTACCGCTGTGTCCCCCACTGTGTCCCCAGCTGTGTACCCGCTGGGTCCCTCTCTGTCCCTGGTGTGTCCTCGCTGTATAACTGCTATGTCCCTCTGTGACCCCACTGTGTCCCACTGTGTCCCGCAGTGTCCCCCTATGTCCCCTGTGTGTCCTCGCTGTATCCCCTGCTGTATCCCACTGTGTCCCCTGCTGTGTCCCCGCTGTGTCCCCGCTGTGTCCTAGCTGTGTCCCGCAGTGTCCCCGTTGTTCCCCGGTTTGTCCCCACTGTCCCCACTGTGTCCCTCGCTGTGTACCTCTGTGTCCCACTCTGTCCTCGCTTTGTCCCCGAGATGTCCCGCTGTGGCCCCGCTGTGTACCCAGCTGTGTCCCACTGTGTCCCGCTGTGTGCCCCCTTTGTTCCCTTCTGTGTCCTGCTGTGTCCCCTGCTGTGTCCCCGCTGTGTCCCACTGTGTCCTCGCTGTGTAACGCTGTGTCCCCCTTTGTGTCCCGCTGTGTCCCCAGCTGTGTCCCTGCTGTGTCCCTTTGTGTCCCGCTGTGTACCCCGCAGTGTCCTGCTGTGTCGCCCGATGTGTCCCGCTGTGTCCCCATGTGTCACTCTGTGTCCTCGCTGTGCGTCCTTCTGTGTCCCGCTGTGTCCCCGGCTGTGTCCCCCGCTGTGTCCCGCTCTTTCCTGCTGTGTCTCGCTGTGTCCCCATGTGTCACGCTGTGTCATCGCTGTGTATCCCTCTGTGTCCAGCTGTGTCCTCGCTGTGTCCCCCACTGTGTCCCCGCTGTTGACCCGCTGTGTCCCAGCTGTGTCCCCCGCTGTGTCCCACTGTGTCCATGCTGTGTCCTGCTCTGTCCCCCGCTGTGTCCCGCTGTGTCCCCCGCTGTGTCCCGCTGTGTCTCTGATGTGTCCCAGCTGGGTCCCGCTGTGTCTCGCTGTGTGCCCGCTGTGTCCCCGCTGTGTCCCGCTGTGTCTCTGGTGTGTCCTCGCTGTGTAACTGCTATATCCCTCTGTGTCCCCGCTGTGTTCCACTGTGTCCCACAGTGTCCCCCTGTGTCCCCGCTGTGTCCTCGCTGTGTCCCTGCTGTGTACCACAGTGACCCCTGCTGTGTCCCCGCTGTGTCCCTGCTGTGTCCTCCTGTGTCCCGCTGTGTTCTTGCTGTGACCCCCGCTGTGTCCCGGTGTGTCCCCCGCTGTGTCCTGCTGTTTCCCGCTGTGTCCCGCTGTGTCCTGCTTTTTCGGCATTTGTCCCCTGCTGTGTCCCGCTGTGTCCCCGCTGTGTCCCGCTGTGTCCCTCTTTGTCCTCGCTGTGTCCCCCAGTGTGTCCCGCTGTGTCCCCCGCTGTGTCCCGCTGTGTCCCGCTGTGTCCCCGCTGTCTGCCGGTATGTCCCCGCTGTCTTCCGCTGTATCCCCCGCTGTGTCAGGCTGTGTCCTCGCTGT
>NW_012316447.1:0-1997 GCF_000151885.1 Dipodomys ordii
TCCCCCCGCTGTGTCCTCGCTGTGTCCCCTGTTGTGTCCCGCTGTGTCCTCACTGTGTAGCCCACTGTGTCCCCCCGCTGTGTCCCGCTGTGTTCCCACAGTGTCCCCCGCAGTGCCCCGCTTTGTCCCGCTGTGTCTTCGCTGTGTCCCCCGCTGTGTCCTGTTGTGTCCCCAGCTGTGTACCTCGCTGTGTCCTGCTGTGTCCCCGCTGTATCGAGGCTGGGTCCCGCTGGGTCCCGCTGTGTCCTCCCTGTGTCCCCCACTGTGTCCCGCTGTGTCCGCCATTGTGTCCCGCTGTGTCTACTGCTTTGTCCCCACTGTGTCCCGCTGTGTCCCGCTGTGTCCTCGCTGTGTCCCACGCTGTGTTCCGCTGTGGCCTCGCTTTTTTCCCCGCTGTGTCCCGCTGTGTACCCCTCTGTGTCCCCCGCTGTGTCTCGCTATGTCCCCCGCTGTGTCCATGCTCTTTCCCCTCTGTGTCCCGCTGTGTCCCGCTGTGTACTGCTGTGTCCCCCGCTGAGTCCTGCTGTGTCCCAATGTGCCTCGCTCTGTCCCCCGCTGTGTACCTCTGTGTCCTTCCTGTGTCCCACGCTGTGCCCCACTGTGTCTCACTGTGTCCTGTGGTGTCCCCCTTTGTCCCCCGCTGTGTTCCCCGCTGAGTCCCCTCTATGTGGCCGCTGTGTCCCGCTGTGTGCTCGCTGTGTCCCCCGCTGTCTCCCACTTTGTCCCCCGCTGTGTTCCGCTGTGTCCCGCTGCGTCCTCGCTGTGTCCCCCGCTGTGTCCTGCTGTGACACGTTGTGTTCCCAGCTGTGTCCCGCTGTGTACCCCTCTGTGTCCCCCTCTGTGTCCCGCTGTGTTCCCCGCTGTGTCCCGCTGTGTCCCCCGCTGTGTCCCTGCTGTGTCCCCGCTGTGTCCTGCTGTATACTGCTGTGTCCTCCGCTGAGTCCTGCTGTGTCCCCGCTGTGTCCCACTGTGTCCCCCACTGTTTCCCCCGCTGTGTCCGGCTGTGTCCCCCGCTGTGTCCCGCTGTGTCCACTGCTGTGTCCCCGTTGTGTCCTGCTTTTTACCCGGCTGTGTCCCGCTGTGTCCTCACTGTGTCCCCCTCTGTATCCCGCTATGTCCTCGCTGTGTCCCCAGCTGTGTCCCGTTGTGTCCCCCGCTTTGTCCCGATGTGTCCCACTGTGTCCCCACTGTGTCCCGCTGTGTCCCGCTGTGTCCCCGGTGTGCCCGCTGTGTCCCGCTGTGTACCCCGCTGTGTCCAGCTATGTCACCGCTGTGTCCCGCTGTGGCCCATCTCTGTCTCCGCTGTCCCCCGCTGTGTCCCCCGCTGTGTGCCACTGTGTCCCACTATGTCCCCCGCTTTGTCCTGCTGTGTCCCCGCAGTGTCCCCGCTGTGTCCCGCTGTGTCACACTGTGTCCCGTGGTGTCCCACTTTGTCCCCTGCTGTTTCCCCCGCTGTGTCCTCTGCTGAGTCCCATCTGTATCGACGCTGTGTCCCGCTGTGTCCCGCTGTGTCCTCGCTGTGTTCCCCGCTGTGTCCCGCTGTGTCACCTGCTGTGTCCCCCGCTGTGTGCTCGCTGTGTCCCCCACTGTGTTCCGCTGTGTCCTTGCTGAGTCCCCCGCTGTGTCCCGCTGTGTCCCCCACTGTGTCCCGCTGTGTCCGACTGTGTCCCGCTGTGTCCCCGCTGTGTCCCGCTGTGTCCCCGCTGTGTGCCCGCTGTGTCCCGCTTTGTACCCCGCTGTGTCCAGCTGTGTCACCGAGGTGTTCCGCTGTGGCCCTACTCTGTCTCTGCTCTGTCCCCCGCTTTGTTCCGCTGTGTCCCGCTGTGTCCCCCGCTTTGTCCTACTGTGTCCCCACAGTGTCCCGCTGTGTCCCGCTGTGTCTCACTGTGTCCCGTCGTGTCCCTCTTTGTCCCCCGCTGTGTTCCCCGCTGAGTCCCCTCTATGTGGCCGCTGTGTCCCGCTGTGTGCTCGCTGTGTACCCCGCTGTCTCCCGCTTT
>NW_012316448.1:0-1997 GCF_000151885.1 Dipodomys ordii
CGGGACACATCGCGGGACACAGCGAGGACCCAGCGGAACACAGCGTGGGACACAGCGAGGACACAGCGGGACACAGCGGGACACAGCGGGGACACAGCAGAAGACAAAGCCTGAACCGTGGTGGACACAGCGGGACACAGCGGGGACTAACCGGGGGACACAGCGGGGGACAAACTGGGACACCACGGGACACAGTGGGAAACAGCGGGACACAGCGGGGACACTGCGGGAACATAGTGGGACACAGCGGGGTACACAGCGTGACACAGCAGTGGACACAGCGGGGACACAACGGGACACAGCGGGGGACACAGCGAGGACACAGCTGGACACAGCGGGGTACACAGCGGGACACAGCGGAGGACACAGAAGGGTACACAGCGGGACACAGAGAGAAACACAGCGAGGTCACAGCGGGGGCCAAAGCAGGACAACACGGGACACAGTGTGACACAATGGGACACAGCGGAGACACTGCAGGGGCACAGCGGGAGAAAGCGGGTGACATAGCAGGACACAGCAGGACACAGCGGGGGACACAGTGGGGATACAGCGGGGGACACAGCGGGAGACAGCGGGTCACAGCCGGGGATACTGCGGGACACAGCGGGGTACACAGAGGTGTACACAACGGGACACAGCCGGGAACACAGCGCGGACACAGCAGGACACACCGGGACACAGCGTCAATACAGCGGGGACAGAGCGGGTCACAGCAGGGACACAGCGGGGGACACAGCGGGACACAGCGGGGACACAGCGGGACACAGCGGGACACAGCAGGGGACACAGCGGAACACAGTTTGGGACACAGCGAGGACAAAGCGGGACACAGCGGGACACAGTGGGTAAACAGCAGGGACACACCAGGGACACAGCGGGGGACACAGCGGGGTACACAGCGGGACATAACGAGGAACACAGCGAGGACACAGCGGGACCCAGCAGGACACAGCGTCGATACAGCGGAGACACAGCGGGACACAGCGGGGTACACAGCTGGGGACACAACGGGACACAGCAGTGGACACAGCAAGGACACAGCGGGAAACAGCAGGTACACTGCGGGAACATAGCGGGACACAGCGGGGTACAGAGCGGTACACAGCGGGGTCACAGAGTGGTACACAGCGGGACACAGCTGGAAACACAACGAGGTCACAGCGGGGGACAAAGCGGGACAACACGGGACACAGTGTGACACAGCAGAACACAGCGGGACACAGCGGGGGACACAGGGGGGACAGCAGAGGACAGAGAGGTGACACAGCGGGACACAGCGGGGACACCGCTGGACACAGCAGGGTACACAGAGGGACACAGCGGGCACACAGTGGGGACACAGCGGGACACAGCGGTACAGAGCGGGGACAGAGCAGGACAGAGCCTGACACAGCGAGGACACATTGGGCCACAGCGGGACACAGAGGAACTCAGCGTGGAACACAGCAGTACACAGCAGGACACAGTGTGACACAGATGGGAGACAGCAGGGACACAGTGGGGGACACAGTGGGACACAGCAGGTCACAGTGGGGGACACAGCGGGACACAGCAGGGGACACAGAGGGGTACACAGGGGGACACAGCGGGAACACAGCGGGACACAGCATTGGACACAGCGGGACACAGCAGGTCACAGCGGGGGACACAGCGGGACACAGCAGGGGACACAGATGGGTACACAGCGGGACACAGCGGGGAACACAGCGCGGATACAGCGGGACAGAGCGGGACAAAGCGTCGATAAAGCGGGCACAGAGCAGGTCACAGCAAGAACACAGCGGGACACAGCGGGACACAGTGGGGGACACAGGGGGACACAGCGGGAACACAGCGGGACACAGCATTGGACACAGCGGGACACAGCGTGGGACACAGCAAGGACACAGCGGGACACAGCGGGACACAGCAGGACACAGCGGGGACACAGCGGGACACAACGGGACACAGCAGGGGACACAGCGAGGACACAGCGGGTCACAGCGGGACACAGC
>NW_012316449.1:0-1997 GCF_000151885.1 Dipodomys ordii
AGCTGAAGAAGGTGAAGCTGGAAGCATAAGAATCCGGAGAAGCAGAAGCATAAGTATCCGAAGAAGCAGATAGCAGAAGCAGATCTTGAAGCAGAAGGAGAAGCAGGAGAAGCAGAAGAAGCCGAATCTGGAGAAGCAAAATGAGAAGCTGAAGTAGAAGCAGAAGCAGAAAGAGAATCAAAAGCAGAAGGAGAAGCAGAAGAAACAGAAGAAGCAGAAGCAGTAGCAGTTGCAGCAGAAGCAGAAGGAGAAGCAGAAGGAAAAGCAGAAGAACGAGAAGGAGAAGGAGACACAGAAGGAGAAGCAGAAGGAGAAGCAGAAGGAGAAGCAGAAGAAGCAGAAGGAGAAGCAGAAGGAGAAACAGAAGCAGAAGAAGCAGCAGAAAGAGAAGCAGAAGCAGAAGAAGATGCAGAAGGAGAAGCATTAGAAGCAGAAGAAGCAGAAGCAGAAGGAGAAGTAGAAGAAGGAGAAGGAAGAGCCGCAGAAGCAATAGGAGAAGCAGAAAGAGAAGCAGAAGAAGAATGAGAAGCAGAAAGAGAAGCAGTAGAAGCAGAAGAAGCAGGAAAAGCAGAATCAGAAGAAAGAGAAGAAGAAGAAGACGAAGAAGAAGAAGAAGAAGCAGCAGCATAAGGAGAAGCATAAGGAGAAGCATAAGGAGAAGTATAAGGAGAAGCAGTAGAAGCAGAAGAAGCAGAAGCAGGAGAAGCAGAAGCAGAAGAAAAAGAATAAGCAAAAGAAGCAGAAGCAGAAGCAGTGGGAGAAGCAGAAGAAGGAGAAGGAGCAGCAGAAGGAGAAAGAGAAGCAGAAAGAGAAGCAGAAACAGAAGGAGAACATGAAGGAGAAGCAGGAGAATCAGATGAAGCAGAAAGAGAAGGAGAAGAAGGAGAAGCAGAAGTAGAATCATAAAATAACAGAAGAAGAAGAAGAAGAAGAAGAAACAGAAGCAGAAGCGAAAGAAACAGAAGAATGAGCTGAATCAGAAGCTGAAGGAGAAGCATAAGCAGAAGGAGAATCAGAAAGAGAAGCAGGAGAAGCAGAAGAAGCAGGAGAAGCAGAAGCAGAAGAAACAGGAGAAGCCGAAGAAGCAGAAGCAGAATCTGAAGCAGAAGGAGAAACAGAAGAAGCACAATCTGAAGCAGAAGCAGAAGAAACAGAAATAGTAGAATAAGCAGAAGCAGAAGCACCAGTAGAAGCAGAAGAAGAAGAAGGAGAAGGCGAAAGAGAAGGATTAGGAGTAGGAGAAGCAAAAGGATAAGCAGAAGCAGAAAGAGACGCAGAAGGAGAAGCAGCAAGACAAGTAGGAGAAGCAGGAGAAGCAGAAGCAGGAGAAGCAGAAGAAATAGAAGAGGCAGAAGCAGAATGAGAAGCAGACGGAGAAATTGAAACAGAAGCAGAAGGAGAAGCAGAAGCAGAAGGAGAAGCAGAAGAAGGAGAAAGAGAACGAGAAGCAGAACGAGAAGCAGGAGAAGCCGAAGCAGAAGAAGCAGAAGCATGAGAAGCAGAAGCAGAAGAAACAGAAGAAGGAGAAGAAGCAGAAGCAGAAGGAGAAGCAGAAACAGAAGGAAAAGCAGAAAGAGAAGCAGGAGAAGCAGAAGAAGCAGCAGCAGGAGAAGCAGAAGCAGAAGAAGTCGAAAAAGCAAAAGCAGAACCTGAAGCAGAAGGAGAAGCAGGAGAAGCAGAAGAAGCAGAATCTGGAGAAGCAGAAGGAGAAGCAGAAGCAGAAAGAGAAATAGTAGAATAAGCAGAAGCAGAAGCAGCAGGAGAAGCAGAAGAAGAAGATGGAGAAGGCGAGAGAGAACCAAAATCAGAAGGAGAAGCAGAAGAAACAGAAGAAACAGAAGCAGTAGCAGAAGAAGCTGAAGATGTAGAAGCAGAAAAAGAAGCCCAAGAAATAGCAGAAGAACGAGAAGGAGAAGGAGAAACAGAAAGAGAAGCAGAAGCAGAAAAAGAATCAGGAAAAGCAGAAGCAGAAACAGACTGAGAAGCAGAAGAAGGAG
>NW_012316450.1:0-1997 GCF_000151885.1 Dipodomys ordii
CATAGAGATTCTCATCGGTGATACAGCGGTACACAGTGTGGATGACTTAGGACACAACGGAGGACACAGCGGGGACACAGTGGGATACAGTGGGGTCACATCTAGGGACTCTGTTGGGACACTGCCTGATAGAGCGGGATTTAGTGGGATACAGCGAGGACACAGCGGGACACAGTGCGGACTCAGAGTGACACAATGGGGGACTCAGAGGGTACTCATTGGGTCTCAGCAGGGACTCAGCGAGGGACATTTCGGGACTCAGCGGGGACACAGAGGGGGACTCAGCAGAATCCAGAGGGTGACAAGGGAGGACACAGCAGGACACAGCGGGGGAAACAGCAGTGGACACAGTGGGACACAGCGAGGGACAAGCGAGCACACAGTGGAACACAGCGGGACCAAGCAGGGACACAGCGGGGACACAGTGGGGGACACAGCGGGACAAAGCAGGGGACACAGCGGAGGACACAGCAGGGACACAGCGAGGACACAGCGGGAAACAGAAGGGACAGAGCTGGACACAACGGGGTACACTGCAGGCCACGGTGGGTACACAGCGAGGACACAGCGGGTCATAGTGGGACAAAGCGGGACACAGCAGGACACAGCGGGACACAGCGGGGGACACAGCGAGGATACAGCCGGCCTAGCGGGACACATCTTGGACACAGCTGGACATAGCAGGGTACACATCGGGACACATCGGGGACATAACGAGGACACAACGAGACACAGCGGGACACAGCTGGACAGAGCAGGACACAGTGGGACACGCGGGGGACACAACGGGACACAGCGGGGACACAGCTGGACACATCTGGGTACACAGCGGGACAGAGGGGGGACAATGCGAGGACACAGCCCGACACAGTGGGGAATACTGCGGGACACAGCGGGACACAGCAGCACATAGCGGGGACACAGCAGGAGACAAAGTGGGACACAGCGGGGGATACAGCAGGGACAAAGCGGGACACAGCGGGACACAGCAGGGAACACAGCGGAAGAAAGCGAGGACACACCGGGGGACAATGGGGACACAACGGGACACAGCGGGGGACACAGAGGGACACAGAGGGGGACAAGAGAGGACACAGCGGGACAAGAGCGCGACTCAGCGGGGACACAGCGGGACACAGCGAGGGACACAGCGGGACACTTCGGGGGACAGAGCGGGGGACAGAGTGGGACACAGTGGGGACACAGCAGGATACACAGCGGGCCACAGCGGAGACACAGCGGGACACAGCAGGAGACAACGGGACATAGCGGGACACCGCGGGGGACACAGCGGGACACAGCAGGACACAGCGGGGGACACAGCGAGGACACAGCGGTGCGGACACAGCTGGGACACAGTGGGGAAACAGCGAGGACACAACGGGACACAGAGGGATACAGCGGGACACAGTGGGACAAAGTGGGGGACACAGCAGGGGACACTTTGGGACACAGCGGGACACAGCAGGGACACAGCGAGGACACAGCTGGACACAGCGGGACAGAGAGGGGACACAGTTGGACACAGCAGGTTACACAGCGGGACACAGCAGGGACACAGTGAGGACACAGCGGGACACAGCGGGAAACAGCAGGACACAGCAGGACACAGCGGGGGACACAGCTTTACCCAGCACGGGACACAGCGGAGGACACAGCAGGACACCGCGAGGGACACAGCGAGGACACAGCGGGACACAGCCTGAAACAGCGGGGACACAGTGGGGACACAGCAGGAGACACACCTGGGACCCAGTTGGGACACAGCGAGGACACAACGGGACACAGCGGGACACAGCAGGGACACAGCGGGGACAAAGCGGGCGACACAGCGGGACACAGCGGGGACACACCGGGGGACAATGGGGACACAACAGGACACAGCGGGGGACACAGCAGGGACACAGAGGAACACAGAGGGGGACAAGAGAGGTCACAGCAGGACAAGAGCACGACACAGTGGGGACACAGTGGACACAGCGGGACACAGCGAGGGA
>NW_012316451.1:0-1997 GCF_000151885.1 Dipodomys ordii
TTTTTTTTTTTTTGTCATCAGTTTTTGAGAGAGGGGGACACAGCGGGACACAGTGGTGACACAGTTTTACACAGCGTGGTATTCAGCAGGACAGAGTGGGTTCACTTCGGGGTTACAGCAGGACACAGCGGGGGACACAGCGGGGGACAGAGCGACAACACAGCGGGACACAGCGGGACATAGGGGGACTCAGCAGGGTCACAGTGGGACACAACAGGACACAGCGGGACACAGCGTGACACAGCGGGGACACAGCAGGGACACAGCGAGGGACACAGCGGGACAAAACGGGACACAGCATGGGACACAGCAGGACACAGCGGGGGACACAGCGGGGGACAGAGCGGGACACAACAGGGACCACAGCGAGGACACAGCGGGACCCAGCGGGGACAAAGCTGGACAAAGCGGGGTATACACAGCCAGACACAGAGGGGCCACAGCGGGGACACACCGGGACACTGAGGGTCACATCAGGGACACAGCGGGACAAAGCGGGACACATCAGGACACAGCGGGGGACACAGCGGGACACAGTGGGGGACACAGCGAGGACACAGCAGGACACAGTGGGGGAAAAAGCGGGACACAGCGGGGACACAGCGGGACACAGCGGTGGACAGAGCGAGGACACAGCGGGACCCAGCGGGACACAGCGTCGATACAGCGGGGTCAGAGTGGGCCACAGCAGGGTACACGGCTGGGGACACAACGGGACACATCGGGGGACACAGCAAGTACTCAGCGCAACACAGCGTGGGACACAGTGAGGACACAGGGGGACACAGCGGGACACAGCTGGACACAGCAGGAACACAGCAGTAGACACAGCGGGACACAGCAGGGGACACAGCGGGACACAGCGGGGGACACAGGGAGTACAGAGCGGGACACAGCGGGGACACAGCGGGGACTCAGCGGCGGACACAGCAGGGGACAAAGCAGGACACCACGGGACAGCGCGGAACACAGCGGGGACAAGGGGGAGACAGAGCGCGACACAGCGAGGACACAGCAGGACACAGCGGGGGACACAGCAGGACACAGCGGGGAACACAGCGGGTCAAAGCAGTGTACACAGCAAGGGACACAGCGGGACACAGCGGGGTACCCAGCGGGAAACATCGGGAGGCCCAGCGAGGACACAGCAGGACAAAGTGGGGGACACAGACAGGAAAACAGCGGGGGACACACCGGGGGACACAGCGGGACACAGCAGGGAACACAGCGAGGACACAGCAGGACCCAGCGTGGCACAGCGTCGATACAGCGGGGATACAGCGTTACACAGTGTGGTACACATCTGTGGACACAAGAGGACACAGTGGGGGCACAGCGGGACACAGCGGGACACAGTGGGACAAAGCGAAGACAAATCGTGAGATACAGCGGGGGACAGAGCGGGAGACAGCGGGGGACACAGGGAGGACACAGCAGGGCACAGCGGCACACAGCAGGGACAGAGCGGGACACAGCGGGACACAGCGGGGAACACAGCGAGGACACAGCGGGACACAGCGTCGATACAGCGGGGATACAGCTTTACACAGCGTGGTACACATATGTGGACATAACCGGACACAGTGGGGGCACAGCGGGACACAGCGGGACACAGTGGGACACAGCGAGGACAAATCGTGAGACAAAGCGGGGGACAGAGCGGGAGACAGCGGGGGACACATCGAGGACACAGCAGGACACAGCGGGACACAGCAGGGACAGAGCGGGACACAGCAGGACACAGTGGGGGACCCAGCGAGGACAAAGCGGGACACAGCGGGGGACACAGCGAGGACACAGCGGGACACAGCGGGGGACCCAACGAGGACACAGCCGGACACAGTGGGGTACCCAGCGAGGACACAGCGGGACACAGCGGGGGACATAGCGGGACACAGCGGAGGACCCAGCGAGGACACAGCGGGACACAGCGGGGGACACATCGAGGACACAGCGGGGGACACAGCGGGGGACACTGCGGGACACAGCGGGGAACT
>NW_012316452.1:0-1996 GCF_000151885.1 Dipodomys ordii
ACAGCGGGACACAATGGGACACAGAGGGGGACACATGGGGGACACAGCGGGACACAACGGGGACACAGCGGGACTCAGCGGGGGACACAGCAGTATAGAGCAGGACACAGTGGGGACACAGCAGGGACACAGCAGGGGACACAGCGGGACACAGCAGGACACAACGGGGAACACAGCGGGACAGAGGGGGACACAGAGGGGTACACAGCGGGACACAGCTGGGAACACAGCGAGGACACAGCGGGACACAGAGGGGGACACAGCGGGGGAAGCGGAGACAGAGAGGGGCCAAAGCGAGACACAATGGAGACACAGCTGGACACAACAGAGTACACAACGGGACACAGCGGGCACACAGCGGGGACACAGCGGGACATAGCGGGACAAAGCGGAACACAGCGGGTGTCACAGTGGGACACAGCAAGGGACTCAGCGAGGACACAGCGGGACACAGCGGGAGACACAGCTGGGGACACAGCGGGACACAGCGGGGAACACATCGAGGACACAGCGGGACCCAGCAGGAGACAGCGTCGATACAGCAGGGACACAGCGGGACACAGCGGGACACAGCGGGACGCAGCTGGGGACACAGCGGGGACACAGTGGGACACAGCGGAACACAGCGAGGGACAAAGCGGGAGACAGCGGGGGACACAGCGTGGACACAGAGGGACACAGCGGCGACACAGAGGGGACTCAGCGGGGGACAGAGCGTGGGACAAAGTGGGACACCACGGGACACAGTGTGACACAGCGGGACACAGCGGGAACACTGCGGGACACAGCAGGACAAAGCGGGGGACACAGCAGGACACAGCGGGACACAGCGGGGGACACAGCGGGGGACAGCGGAGACAGAGAGTGGCCACAGCGAGACAAAGCGGTGACACAGCTGGACACAGCGGGGAACACAGCGGGACACAGCGGGCACACAGCGGGGACACAGTGGGACACAGCGGGACACAGCGGGGGACACAGGGAGGACAGAGCGGGACACAGCGGGGGACAGAGCGAGGACACATTGGGACACAGCGGGATTCAGCGGGGGACACAGCAGTACACAGCGGGACAAAGCGGGACACAGCGGGACACAGCAGAGACACAGCAAGGGACACAGCTGGGGACACAGCGGGACACAGCGGGGGACACAGGGATGACAGAGCAGGACCCAGCGGGACCCAGCGCGGATACAGCAGAAACCCAGTTGGACACAGCAGGACACAGCGGGGACACAGCAGTAGACACAGCGGGACACAGTGCCGGACACAGCGGGACACAGCGGGGGACAAATGGAGGACACAGCGGGACCCAGCGGGACCCAGCGTCGATACAGCACGGACACAGCGGGACACAGTGGGGTACACAGCTGGGGACACAGCGGGGACACAGCGGGACACAGCGGGGACACAGCGGGACACAGCGGGACACAGCGGGGGACACAGCGGAGCACAGCGTGGGACACAGTGAGGACACAGCAGGACACAGCGGGACACAGCGGCGACACAGCAGGGACACAGCAGGGACACAGCGGGGACACAGTGGGAGCACAGCGGGACACAGCGGGACACAGCGGGGACAAAGCGTGAGACACAGCAGGGGACAGAAAGGGAGACAGCAGGGGACTCAGCGAGGAAACAGCGGGACACAGCGGTGACACAGCGGGGACTCAGCGGGGGACACAGTGGGACACAGCGGGGGACACAGCAGGACACAGCGGGGGACACTGCGGGACACAGCGGGGGACACTGCGGGACACTGTGGGACAGAGCGTGGGACACAGAGAGACACAGTTGTGACACAGAGGGGACTCAGTGGGGGACACAGCGGGGGACAAAGCAGGACACCACGGGACAGTGTGACACAGCGGGACACAGCGGGGACACTGCGGGGACACAGCGGTACAAAGCGGGGGACACAGCGGGGACTCAGCGGGGGACAAAGCGGGGGACAAAGCGGGACACCACGGAACACAGCGGGTCACAGCGGGAAACAT
>NW_012316453.1:0-1996 GCF_000151885.1 Dipodomys ordii
ATACCGCGGGGATTCAAGCCCCAGCCGGTCCAAGTTTAATCTTTTGGTGGTTGGCAGGGGATTTGGAACACGACCCAATATTTTCGCCAGATCTTCGAAAGTGATCTCGGGTAGACAAGAAACTGTGGGGTGAAAGCGACCGCAGGGAGTCCGGCCTTGGTAGATATAACAGTATGTGATAGCGGGGCTGGGGAGGTGAAAAGTAAACACCCTATTATAAAGCAGCGGGAGATACGCTTAAGAACGGGCGGGTACAAGGTAAATGGGGGGTCGTCGGGGGAGATAGGAGGTCTGAGTATGCGGGGGCAAAGGCGTACACGCTGGTCAGTCCCAGGTAGCAATATCTCCCTGATTGTGCGTGGGGAGAGTAGAGCTGGGATTTTCTCCTCCCCCCCCGTCAGGCACCAGAAATGAGATCCCTCCCCTTCGCCTATTGCGTCAATTACAAACAAAAGGCAGCGTGAGATTCAAGCAAAATTGTTTTATTTTTTTCCGAGGGTAGGGTTGTGGATTTTGGTGCGGGGGAGGGGGGTCGGAGGTCGTGGTCGTCGTCGAGTAATCGCCTGCGGGGGGGGTGAGGATGGACGGTTACGCCACCTGCATGGATGGCTCGCGTTCCCCTCTGGCTGTCTGGTTGCCGCTGAGTGCTTCAGATATCACCATCCGGTCAGGAAGCAGGGGCTGGAAGATAAAGAGATATTAAAGAGATAATTAGGAGCAGGACTCCAGGGAAGCCCGAAGGCGGGGGGGGGGCGGAGGGAGGGAGGAGGGAGAGAATGGTGGAGAGGAGGGGAGACGGATCTATCCAGGGAACTAGCGACTCCTCCCCCTCCCCCTCCCCCTCCGCAACACGACGGCTGGCGGTCGAAACCCCGCCCTCCCCCCTCCCCGTCGTCATGGCTACGACAGAGGAAAAGCAAATGATGATAATAATGAATCATAACAACTTTTATGTATGTGTATGTCAGAACTCTCACTCCCCACTGCCGGGTAGGTGAGGACTGACTGACTGAGTGAGTGACTGACCCGACCCGTGTTTTGCCCCTCCCGCCGCCCCATCCACCTTGTCGACGGCGAACGCGCGCCATCTAGTGGCGGTTTTGTGAATTGCAGTTTTCTCTCATGAAATGCATGGGGGAAAAAAAGAACAAACAAACCACGCACTGACTGACTGAGAAAACCGGCCCAGGCTGGCTGGCCCCGAGAGAGACTGCCTTCTTTTCAGAGAAGGGGTGGGGTGGGGATGATGATGTGCCTCGTTGGAGTATGGGGCCCATGCATAGGCAGGCAGGCAGGCAGGCAGGCTCGGAGTGGGACCGTTGTGTGTTGGTGCGCCAGTACAGTAGCTCAAGCCCCAGGATTGACTGGCAAGTCGAGAGGAAAAGGAGGGAGGGAGTGCGGGCGGGCGGGTGGGCGGGATAGAGAATTCAAACGAGAGAGAGAGAGAGAGAGACAGACAGACAGACAGACAGACAGACAGACAGACAGACAGACAGAGACAAAGAGAGACACAGAGAGAGAAATAGAGAAACAGAAACAGAGAGACAAGAGACAGAGACGTGGTGAATTGGTCCGGCTGGACTACATACATGCTCTGTCGCGTCCGATCTTTGAGTTTCCTCAAAGATGCACGCACGCACACACACAGATACACTGAGATGCCCTCTGCCCCCTCTTCTCTCCTCTCCAATTCCCCCGCCCCCTCACCCCTCCCCCCCCGTCAGGCACCAGAAATGAGATCCCTCCCCTTCGCCTATTGCGTCAATTACAAACAAAAGGCAGTGTGAGATTCAAGCAAATTTGTTTTATTTTGTTCCGAGGGTAGGGTTGTGGATTTTGGTTCGGGGGGGGGTCGGAGGTCGTGGTCGTGGTCGAGTAATCGCCTCTGTGGGTGGGGGGGTGAGGATGGACGGTTACTCCACCTGCATGGATGGCTCGCGTTCCCCTCTGGCTGTCTGGTTGCCGCTGAGTGCTTCAGATATCATCATCCGGTCAG
>NW_012316454.1:0-1996 GCF_000151885.1 Dipodomys ordii
GCATAAGCTTCATTAGCATATTCTTAATCTTCTCCTTCTCCTGATTCTGCTTAATCTGCTTCTACAGCTTCTCCTTATGCTTATCCATCATATTAATCTTCTTCTACTTCATCTTATTCTTCTTCTTCATCTTCTTCTTCTTCTTCTTCTTCTTCTTCTTGTTCTTCTCTTTCGTCTGCTTCTGCTTTTCCTGCTACTTCTGCTTCTACTGCTTCTCTTTCTGCTTCTCATTCTGCTTCTGCGTCTCCTTCTGCTTCTCCTATTGCTTCTGCTGCCCTTCCTTCTCCTTCTCCTACTTCTGCTTCTCCTTATGCTTTTGCTTCTTCTGCTTTTCCTGCTTCTCCTTCTGCATCTTCTTCTGCTTCTGCTTCTCCTTCTGCTGCTTCTTCTGCTGCTTCTTCTGCTTCTACTTCTCCTTCTTCTGCTTTTCCTTCTGATTCTCCTTCTGCTTCTCCTTCTCCTGCTCCTTCTGCTTCTCGTTCTGCTTCTGATTTACCTTCTGCTCTTCCTACTCCTAATCCTTCTCTTTCTCCTTCTCCTTCTTGTTCTTCTGCTTCTCGTTCTGATTCTGCTTCTTCTGCTTGTTCTGTTTCTTCTGCTTCAGGTCCTGCTTCTGCTTCTTCGGCTTCTTCTGTTTCTTCTGCTTCTGCTTCTCCTGCTACTGCTTCTTCTGCTTCTCTTTCTGCTTCTCCTTCTGCTTCTGCTTCTCCTTCTGCACCTTCTCCTTCTTCTGTTTCTTCTTCTTCTTCTGCTTCTCCCGCTTCTGCTTCTTCTTCTTCTCCTTCCTTTCCTCTGCTTCTGCTTCTCCTTCTCCTTCTTCTGCTTCTCTTTCTGCTTCTGCTTCTTCTGATTCTCCAACTAATCCTTCTTCTTCTCCTTCTGTTTCTGCTTCTCTTTCTGTTTCTGCAACTCCTTCTGCTTCACCTTCTGCTGCTCCTTCTCCTTCTTCTGTTTCTCCCTCTGCTTCTGCTTCTGCTTCTTATGCTTCTCCTTTTTCTTCTGCTTCTGCTTCTCCTGCTTCTGCTTCTTATGCTTCTACTGCTTCTTCTGTTCTGTTTCTCTGCTTCTACTCTTCTTCCTGCTTCTGCTTCTCCTGCTTGTTTTTCTGCTTCTTCTGCTGCTTCTACTTCTGCTGCTTCTTCTACTTCTCCTACTGCTTCTCTTTTTGCTTCTCCTTCTGCTTCTGCTTCTGCTTCTTCTGTTTCTCCTGCCTGAATTTCTGGTTCTACTTCTTCTGCTTCTTCTCCTTCTGCTTCTGCTTCTACTTCTGCTTCTGATTCTGCTTCTTCTGCTTCTTCTCTTTCGGCTTCTCCTGCTTCTGCTTCTTGTGCTTCTCCTGCTTCTCTTTCTGCTTCTCATTTGCTTCTGCTTCTCCTTCTGCTTCTGCTTCTCCTCCTTCTCCTTCTCCTACTTCTGCTTCTCCTTCATTTTCTGCTTCTTCTGTTTCTCCTGCTTCTCCTTCTGCATCTCCTTCTGCTTGTGCTTTTCCTTATGCTTCTTCTTCTGCCTCTGCTTCTCCTTCTCCTTCTTTTGCTTCTCCTTTTGCTTCTGCTTCTTCTGCTTTTCCTTCTTCTCCTTCTGCTTCTGCTTCTGCTTCTTCTGCTTCTCCTTCTGCATCTTCTTCTGCTTCTCCTTCTCTTCTTATTCTCCTACTGCTTCTCCTTCTGTTTCCCTTCTCCTTCTTGTTCTTCTGCTTTTCCTTCTGCTTCTCCTTCTGCTTCTGCTACAACTGCTACTGCTTCTACTTCTTCTGTTTCTTCTGCTTCTCCTTCTGCTTTTGATTCTCTTTCTGCTTCTGCTTCTCCTTCTGCTTCTCATTCTGCTTCTCCAGATTCTGCTTCTTCTGCTGCTCCTGCTTCTCCTTCTGCTTCAGGTTCTGCTTCTGCTTCTTCGGATTCTTATGCTTCTGCTTCTCCTGCTTCAGCTTCTTCTGCTTCCCCTCCTTCTCTTTCTGCTTCTCCTTCTGTATCTGCTTCTCCTTCTGCTTCTGCTTCTG
>NW_012316455.1:0-1996 GCF_000151885.1 Dipodomys ordii
AAGGAAGAAGCAGCAGCAATACGAGGAGCAGCTAGCAGAAGCAGCAGCAGCCAGCCGCAGCTGTAGTAGAAGAGCAGCATAAAGCAGTAGCAGCAGAAGCAGAAGCAGAAGGTAGAAGCAGCAGCAGTAGATGCAGTAGAAGAAGCAGATGTAGAAGCAGCAGAAGAAGATAAGAGAAGAAGAAGAAGAAGAAGAAGAAGAAGAAGAAGAAGAAGAAGAAGAAGAAGAAGAAGAAGACGACGACGAAGAAGAAGAAGAAGAAGAAGAAGAAGAAGAAGAAGAAGAAGAAGAAGAAGAAGAAGAAGAAGAAGAAGAAGCATAAGGAGAAGAATTAGAAGCAGAAGAAGCAGAAGCAGGAGAAGCAGAAGCAGAAGAAAAAGAATAAGAATAAGAAGCAGAATCAGAGGGAGAAGCAGAAGAAGGAGAAGGAGCAGCAGAAGGAGAAGCAGAAGGAGAATCAGAAGGAGAAGAAGAAGAAGGAGAAGCAGAAGCAGAAGCAGAAGACGATGCAGAAGGAGAAGCAGGAGAAGCAGAAGAAGCAGAAGCAGAACGAGAAGCAGAAGTAGGAGATGGAGAAGGAAGGGCAGCAGAATCAATAGGAGAAGCAGAAGGAGAAGCAGAAGCAGAATGAGAAGCAGAAAGAGAAGCAGTAGAATCAGAAGAAGCAGGAAAAGCAGAAGCAGAAGAAAGAGAAGAAGAAGAAGAAGAAGAAGAAGAAGAAGAAGAAGAAGAAGAAGAAGAAGAAGAAGAAGAAGAAGAAGAAGAAGAAGAAGAAGAAGAAGCATAAGGAGAAGCATAAAGAGAAGCAGTAGAAGCAGAAGAAGCAAAAGCAGGAGAAGCAGAAGAAAAAGAATAAGCAAAAGAAGCAGAAGCAGAAGCAGTGGGAGAATGAGAAGAAGGAGAAGGAGAAGAAAAAGCAGAAAGAGAAGCAGAAACAGAAGGAGAACAAGAAGGAGAACCAGGAGAATCAGAAGAAACAGAAGTAGAAGCAGAAAGAGGAGAAGAAGGAGAAGCAGAAGTAGAATCAGAAGAAACACAATAAGAAGAAGCAGAAGAAACAGAAGCAAACGAAACAGAAGAAGGAGAAGAGCAGAAGGAGAAACAGAAAGAGAAGCAGGAGAAGCAGAAGAAGCAGGAGAAGCAAAAGCAGAAGAAACAGGAGAACCCGAAGAAGCAGAAGCAGAATCTGAAGCAGGAGAAACAGAAGAAGCACAATCTGAAGCAGAAGCAGAAGACACAGAAATAGTAGAATAAGCATAAGCAGAAGCATCAGGTGAAACAGAAGAAGAAGAAGGAGAAGGCGAAAGAGAAGGATTAGGAGTAGGAGAAGCAAAAGGATAAGCAGAAGCAGAAAGAGACGCAGAAGGAGAAGCAGAATGAGAAGTAGGAGAAGCAGGAGAAGGAGAAGCCGAAGAAGCAGAAGAAACAGAAGACGCAGAAGCAGAATGAGAAGCAGAAGGAGAAATTGAAGCAGAAGCAGAAGGAGAAGCAGAAGCAGAAGAAGCAGAAAGAGGAGAAGCAGAAAGAGAAGCAGAACGAGAAGCAGGAGAAGCAGAAGCAGGAGAAGCAGAATCAGAAGAAACAGAAGAAGGAGAAGAAGCAGAAGCAGAAGGAGAAGCAGAAACAGAAGGAAAAGCAGAAAGAGAAGCAGGAGAAGCAGAAGAAGCAGCAGCAGGAGAAGCAGAAGCAGAAGAAGCCGAAGAAGTAGAAGAAGAACCTGAAGCAGAAGGGGAAGCAGGAGAAGCAGAAGAAGCAGAATCTGGAGAAGCAGAAGGAGAAGCAGAAGCAGAAAGAGAAGCAAAAGCAGAAGGAGAGCAGAAGGAGAAGCAGAAGAAACAGAAGAAACAGAGGCAGTAGCACAAGAAGCAGCAGATGCAGAAGCAGAAGGAGAAGCCGAAGGAAAAGCAGAAGAACGAGAAGAAGGAGAAGGAGAAGAAGAAGACGAAGAAGAAGAAAAAGAAGAAGAAGAAGAAGAAGAAGACGAAGAAGAAGAAGA
>NW_012316456.1:0-1996 GCF_000151885.1 Dipodomys ordii
TCTACTTCTACTGACTTCTCATATGATATCTCATTCTTCTCCTCCTCTTCCTCATCTCTCTTCTCGTCTCGTCATCATCTCATCTCATCATCATCATCATCATCATCATCATCATATCATCATCGTCATCGTCGTCATATCATATCATCATCCTCTTCTCTTACATCTGCTTCTGTTTTCCTGCTTCTTCTGCTTCTACTGCTTCTCTTTCTGCTTCTCATTCTGCTCTGCTTCTCCTTCTCCTTCTTCTATTGCTTCTGCTGCTCTTCCTTCTCCTTTTCCAACTTCTACTTCTTCTTCTTCGTCTGCTTCTTCTGCTTCTCCAGCTTCTCCTTCTCCCAGCTTCTCCCTTCTGCATCTTCTTCTGCTTTTTCTTCTCCTTCTGCTGCTTCTTCTGCTTCTGCTTCTCCTTCTGCTTCTTCTGCTTGTCCTTCAGATTCTCCTTCTGCTTCTGCTTCTGTTTTTCCTTCTCCTTCTCGTTCTTCTGCTTTTCCTTCTGCTTCTGCTGCAACTGCTACTGCTTCTGCTTCTTCTGTTTCTTCTGCTTCTCCTGCTGCTTTTGATTCTCTTTCCGCTTCTGCTTCTCCTTCAGCTTCTCATTCTGCTTCTCCAGATTCTGCTTCTTCTGCTTCTCTTGCTTCTCCTTCTGCTTCAGGTTCTGCTTCTGCTTCTTCGGATTCTTCTGCTTCTGCTTCTCCTGCTGCTGCTTCTTCTGCTTCCCCTACTTCTCTTTCTGCTTCTCCTTCTGTTTCTGCTTCTCCTTCTGTTTCTGCTTCTTGTCCTTCTCCTGTTTCTTCTGCTTCTGCTTCTCTTGTTTCTGCATCTCCTGCTTCTCCTTCTGCTGCTCTTTCTGCTTCTCCTGCTGCTTTTCCTTCTACTGCTTCTTCTTCTGCTTCTCTTTCTGCTTCTGATTCTCCATCTGCTTCTCCAGATTCTGTTTCTTCTGCTTCTCCTGCTTCTCCTTCTGCTTCAGGTTCTGCTTCTGCTTCTTCGGTTTCTTCTGCTTCTGCTTCTCCTGCTGCTGCTTCTTCTGCTTCTCCTGCTTCTCTTTCTGCTTTTCCCTTCTGTTTCTGCTTGTGCTTCTGCTTCTTCTCCTTTCTGTTTCTTCTGCTTCAGCTTCTCTTGCTTCTGCTTCTCCTGCTACTCGTTCTGCTTCTCTTTCTGCTTCTCTTTCTCCTTCTCCATCTCCTTCTTCTGCTTCTCCTTCTGCTTCTGCTTCTCCTTCTGCTTCTGCTACAATTTCTCCTTCTGCTTCTCATTCTGCTTCTGCGTCTTCTGTTTCTCCTGCTTCTCCTGCTTCTCCTACTTCTCGTGCTGCTTTTCCTTCTGCGTCTCTTTCTGCTTCTGCTTATCCTTTTGCTTCTCCTACTCCTAATCCTTCTCCTTCTTCTGCTTCTTTTCTGCTTCTGCTTCTTCTGATTCTCCAACTAATCCTTCTTCTTCTCCTTCTGTTTCTGCTTCTCTTTCTGCTTCTCCATCTCCTTCTGCTTCACCTTCTGCTGCTCCTTCTCCTTCTTCTGTTTCTCCCTCTGCTTCTGCTTCTTATGCTTCTTCTTGTTCTTCTGCTTCTGCTTCTCCTGCTTCTGCTTCTTATGCTCTACTGCTTCTACTTCTGCTTCTGCTTCTTCTGCTTCTACTTCTCTTTCTGCTTCTCCTGCTTGTTTTTCTGCTTCTTCTGCTGCTTCTCCTTCTGCTGCCTCTTCTACTTCTCCTTCTGCTTCTCTTTTTGCTTATCCTTCTGATTCTGCTTCTGCTTCTTCTGCTCCCTCTCATTCTGCTTCTTATGCTTATTCTTTTTCTTCTGCTTCTCCTGCTTCTGCTTCTCCTACTTCTCGTGCTGCTTCTCATTCTGGGTCTCTTTCTGCTTCTGCTTATCCTTTTGCTTCTCCTACTCCTAATCCTTCTCTTTCACCTTCTCCTTCTTCTTCTTCTGTTTCTCCTGGTGCTTCTGCTTCTGCTTATTCTACTCTCACTGTTTCTTCTGCTTCTGCTTCAG
>NW_012316457.1:0-1996 GCF_000151885.1 Dipodomys ordii
TGGGACACAGCGAGACACAGCGGGGACAAAGCTGGACAAAGCGGGGTACACAGAGGAACACAGTGGGGACACAACGGGGAAACAGCGTGACACAACAGGACACAGCGGGACACAGCGGGGGACACAGCGAGGACACAGCGGCACACAGCTGGGGACACAGTGGGCCACAGTGCGGGACACTGGGGGGACACAGCGGGACACAGCGGGGGACAAAGCGAGGAAACAGCGGAGGACACAGTAGTGGACACAGCGGGACACAGTGGGGAACACAGCGAGGACACAGCGGGACCCAGCGGGACACAGCGTCGATACAGCGGGGACACAGCATTACACAGAGTGGTACACAGCTGTGGACAAAACGGGACACAGTGGGGGCACAGCTGGACACAATGGGACACAGTGGGACACAGCGGAGACAAAGTGTGAGACACAGCGGGGGACAGAGCAGGAGACAGCGGGGGACACAGCGAGGACACATTGGGACACAGCGGAGACACAGCAGGACTCAGCTGGGACACAGCAGTACAAGGCGCAACACAGCGGGACACAGCGGAGACACAGCAGGGACACAGCGGGAGACACAGCGGGACACAGCTGGGGACACAGAGGGGTACACAGCGGGACACAGCAGGAAAGACAGCAAGGACACCGCGGAACACAGCGTGGGACACAGCCAGGACACAGCGGGACACAGCAGGGACACCGCAGTATACACAGCGGGACACAGTGGAGGATACAGTGGGACACAGCGGGCGACAAAGAGAGGACATAGCGGGACCCAGCATGACCCAGCGTCGAAACACCGGAGACAGAGCGGGACACAGCGAGGTACACAGTTGGGGACACAACGGGACACAGTGGGGGACACAGCGGGGAAACAGCGGGACACAGCGCGGGACACAGCGAGGACACAGTGGGGGACACAGTGGGGGACACATCAAGGACACAGCGGGACACAGCAGGGGGAAACATGGGACACAGCGGGACAGGGCGGGACACAGCGGGGGACACAGCTTGGGACAAAGCGGGACACCACGGAACACAGCGGGACACAGCGGGAAACAGAGGTGACCCAGCGGGGACACAGCGGGACACAGCGGGGACACAGCGGGACACAGCGGGGGACACAGCGAGACACAGTGGGGGACAGTGCATGGGACACAGCGAGACACAGCGGGGACAAACCTGCACAAAGCGGGTTACACAGAGGGACACAGCGGGGACACAGCGGGGAAACAGCGTGACACAACAGGACACAGCGGGACACAGCGGGGGACACAGCGAGGACACAGCGGCACACAGCGGGGGACACAGCAGGACACAGCAGGACACATCGGGGGACACAGCGGGACACAGCGGGGGACACAGTGGGACAAAGCGGGGGACACAGCAGGGGACACAACAGGACACAGCGGGAAAAAGCGGGGGAAACAGCGGGGGACACAGCAGGACACAGCGGGACACAGCGGGGGACACAGGGAGGACACAGCGGGACACAGCGGGGGACACAGCGAGGATACTTTGGGACACAGCGGGGACACAGCGGGACTCAGCTGGGGACATAGCAGTACACAGCGGGACACAGCGGGGGACACAGAGGGGTACACAGCGGGACACAGCAGGGAAGACGGCGAGGACACAGCGGAACACAGCGTGGGACACAGCCATTACACAGCGGGACACAGCGGGACACAGTGGGGACACAGCAGTAGACACAGCAGGACACAGTGGGGGATAGATTGGGACACAGTGGGGGACACAGGGAGGACACAGCGGGACACAGCGGGACACAGTGGGGGACACTGGGGGGACACAGCGGGACACAGCTGGGGACACAGCGAGGACACATTGGGACACAGTGGGAGACAGAGCGTGGAACACAGCGAGACACAGCGGGGACAAAGCTGGACACAGCGTGGTACACAGAGGGACAGAGCGGGGACACAGCCGGGAAACAGCGGGACACAGCGGGACACAGCGGGACACAGCGGAGGAC
>NW_012316458.1:0-1995 GCF_000151885.1 Dipodomys ordii
TCTGATCTCCTGCTACTGCTCATCCGCATCTCTGCTTCTCTTTTGTTTCTCCTTCTGCATCTGCTTCTCCTTCTGCTCCTCGTCTTTCTTCTGCTTCTTCTTCATCATCTTCTTCTTCTTCTTCTTCTTCTTCTTCTTCTTCTTCTTCTTCTTCTTCTTCTTCTTCTTCTTCTTCTTCTTCTTCTTCTTCTTCTTCTTCTTCTTCTTCTTCTTCTTCTTCTTCTTCTTCTTCTTCTGCTCCTCCCGCTTCTGCTTCTTCTGCTTCTCCTTCCTTTCCTCTGCTTCTGCTTCTCCTTCTCCTTCTTCTGCTTCTCTTTCTGCTTCTGCTTCTTCTGATTCTCCAACTAATCCTTCTTCTTCTCCTTCTGTTTCTGCTTCTCTTTCTGCTTCTCCATCTCCTTCTGCTTCACCTTCTGCTGCTCCTTCTCCTTCTTCTGTTTCTCCCTCTGCTTCTGCTTCTTATGCTTCTTCTTTATCTTCTGCTTCTGCTTCTCCTGCTTCTGCTTCTTGTGCTTCTACTGCTTCTTCTTCTGCTTCTGCTTCTTCTGCTTCTACTTCTCTTTCTGCTTCTGCTTCTCCTGCTTGTTTTTCTGCTTCTTCTCCTGCTTCTCATTCTTCTGCTTCTTCTACTTCTCCTTCTGCTTCTCTTTTTGCTTCTCTTTCTGCTTCTGCTTCTTCTGTTTCTCCTGCCTGAATTTCTGGTTCTACTTGTTCTGCTGCTTCTCCTTCTGCTTCTGCTTCTACTTCTGCTTCTGTTTCTGCTTCTTCTGCTTCTTCTCTTTCGGCTTCTCCTGCTTCTGCTTCTTGTGCTTCTCCTGCTTCTCTTTCTGCTTCTCATTCCGCTTCTGCTTCTCCTTCTGCTATTGCTTCTCCTTCTTCTCCTTCTCCTACTTCTGCTTCTCCTTCAGCTTCTGCTTCTTCTGTTTCTCCTGCTTCTCCTTCTGCATCTTTTGCTTGTGCTTTTCCTTATGCTCCTTCTTCTTCTTCTGCTTCTCCTTCTCCTTCTTTTGCTTCTGCTTCTTCTGCTTCTCATGCTTCTCCTTCTGCTTCTGCTTCTTCTGCTTCTCCTGCTTCTCCTTCTGCATCTTCTTCTGCTTCTGCTTCTCCTTCTCCTTCTTCTGCTTCTCCTTCTGCTTCTTCTTCTTCTGCTTTACCTGCATCTCTTTCTGCTTCTCCTTCTGCTTCTCCTTCTGTTTCTCCTTCTCCTTCTTGTTCTTCTGCTTTTCCTTCGGCTTCTCCTTCTCCTTCAGCTACAACTGCTGCTGCTTCTACGTCTTCTGTTTCTTCTGCTTCTCCTTCTGCTTTTGATTCTCTTTCTGCTTCTGCTTCTCCTTCAGCTTGTCATTCTGCTTTTCCAGATTCTGCTTCTTCTGCTTCTCCTGCTTCTCCTTCTGCTTCAGGTTCTGCTTCTGCTTCTTCGGATTCTCATGCTTCTGCTTCTCCTGCTTCTGCTTCTTCTTCTTCCCCTCCTTCTCTTTCTGCTTCTCCTTCTGTTTCTGCTTCTCCTTCTGCTTCTGCTTCTTGTCCTTCTCCTGATTCTTCTACTTCTGCTTCTCCTGTTTCTGTATCTCATGCTTCTCCTTCTGCTGCTCTTTCTGCTTCTCCTCCTGCTTTTCCGTCTCCTTCTCCTTCTTCTGCTTCTCTTTCTGCTTCTCCTTCTGTTTCTCCTCCTTCTCGTTCTTCTGCTTTTCCTTGTGCTTCTCCTTCTGCATCTTCTGCTTCTGCTACTGCCTCTGCTTCTTCTGTTTCTTCTGCTTCTCCTTTCTCTGCTTCTCCTTCTGCTTTTGCTTCTCCTTCTGCTTCTGCTTCAATTTCTCCTTCTGCTTCTCATTCTGCTTCTGCGTCTTCTGTTTCTTCTGCTTCTCCTGCTTCTGCTTCTCCTGCTTCTCCTACTTCTCGTGCTGCTTCTCCTTCTGCGTCTCTTTCTGCTTCTGCTTATCCTTTTGCTTCTCCTACTCCTAATCCTTCTCTCTCGCCTTCTCCGTCTTCTTCTTC
>NW_012316459.1:0-1995 GCF_000151885.1 Dipodomys ordii
CATCCTGCTTCTCTTTCTGCTTCTCCTTCTGCTTCTGCTCTTCTCCTTCTTCTGTTTCTTTTGCTTCTGTTTCTTCTGCTTCTTCTTCTTCTGTTTCTTCTGATTCTACTTCTGCTTCTCCTTCTTCTCCTTCTCTTTCTGCTTCTTCTGATTCTCCTGCTTCTCCTTCTTGTTCTTCTTCTGTTTCTGCTTCTCTTTCTGCTTCTCCTTCTCCTTCTGCTGCTCCTTCTCCTTCTCCTTCTTCTGCTTCTCTCACTGCTTCTGCTTCTGCTTCTTTTGCTTATTCTTTTTCTTCTGCTTCAACTTCTCCTGCTTCTGCTTCTTCTCCTTCTACTGCTTCTCCTTATACTTCTCCTTATGCTTCTCCTTATGCTTCTCCTTATGCTGCTGCTTCCTTTTCTTCTTCTTCTTCTTCTTCTTCTTCTTCTTCTTCTTCTTCTTCTTCTTCTTCTTCTTCTTCTTCTTCTTCTTCTTCTTCTTCTCTTTCTTCTGCTTCTGCTTTTCCTGCCTCTTCTGCTTCTACTGCTTCTCTTTCTGGTTCTTGTCCTTCTCCTGTTTCTTCTCCTTCTGCTTCTCCTGCTTCTGCTTCTTCTGCTTTTCCTGCTTCTCTTTCTGCTTCTACTTCTGCTTCTCCTTCTGGTTCTACTCCTTCTCCTTCTTCTGTTTCTTCTTCTTCTGCTTCTCCCGCTTGTGCTTCTTCTGCTTCTCCTGCTTCTCGTTCAGCTTCTCTTCGTCGGCTTCTCTTTCTATTTCTGCTTCTGCTTCTTCTGATTCTGATTCTTCTCCTTCTTCTTCTCCTTCTGCTTCTGCGTCTTCTGCATTTCCTGCTTCTCCTTCTGCATCTCCTTCTGCTTGTGCTTTTCCTTCTGCTTCTTCTTCTGCTCTGGCTTCTCCTTCTCCTTCTTCTGCTTCTCCGTCTGCTTCTGTTTCGTCTGCTTTTCCTGCTTCTCCTTCTGCTTCTCCTTCTATTTCTCCTTCTCGTTCTTCTGCTATTCCTTCTGCTTCTCTTTCTGCTTCTGCATCTTCAGCTTCTTCTGCTACTGATTCTGCTTCTTCTGTTTCTTCTGCTTCTCCTTCTGCTTTTGCTTCTCTTTCTGCTTCTGCTTCTCCTTCTGGTTCTCCTTCTTCTTCTCCAGATTCTGCTTCTTCTGCTTCTCCTGCTTCTCCTTCTGCTTTAGGTTCTGCTTTTGCTTCTTCGGCTTCTTCTGCTTCTATTTCTGCTTCTCCTTCTGTTTCTGCTTCTCTTTCTGCTTCTGCTTCTTCTCCTTCTTCTATTTCTTCTGATTCTGCTTCTCCTGCTTCTGCTTCTCCTGCTTCTCCTTCTGTTTCTCTTTATGCTCCTCCTTCTGCTTCTCCTTCTTCTGCTTCTACTACTGCTTCTGCTTCTCCTTCTGCATCTTCTTCTGTTTCAATTTCTCCTTCTTCTGCTTTTCATTCGTCTTCTGCTTCTCCTGCTTCTGCTTCTTCTGCTTCTCCTGCTTCTGCTTCTCATTCTCCTTCTCTTTCTGCTTCTGCTTATCCTTCTGTTTCTCCTACTCCTAATCCTTCTCTTTCTCCTTCTCCTTCTTTTTCTTCTTCTGCGTCTCCTGCTGCTTCTTCTTCTGCTTCTTCTGCTTTTTTCTATTTCTTCTTCTTCTGCTTCAACTTCTGCTTCTTCTGCTTCTCCTTTTGCTTCTGCTTCTCCGTCTGCTTCAGCTACTGCTCTTCTCCTTCTTGTGTATCTTCAGCTTCTGCTTCTCATTCAGCTTATCCTTCTAATTCTCCTTCTCGTTCTTCTGCTAATTCCATCTGCTTCTCTTTCTGCTTCTGCATCTTCAAACTTCTTCTACTACTGATTCTGCTTCTTCTGATTCTTCTGCATTCTCCTTCTGCTTCTCCTTCTGCTTCTACTTCAGCTTATGCTTTCTCTTTCAGCATCCGGCTCTCCTTCTGAATCATCCAACTACTTCCCCAAAATCAGCTCTTCCTGTTATCCTGGCATACCCTACGAATAAA
>NW_012316460.1:0-1995 GCF_000151885.1 Dipodomys ordii
TCTTCTGTTTCTTTTGCTTCTGTTTCTTCTGATTCTTCTTCTGTTTCTTCTGATGCTACTTCTCCTTCTCCTTCTTCTCCTTCTCTTTCTGCTTCTACTTCTGCTTCTTCTGATTTTCCTGCTTCTCCTTCTTGTTCTCCTTCTGTTTCTGCTTCTCATTCTGCTTCTGCTTCTCCTTCTGCTGCTCCTTCTCCTTATCCTTCTTCTGATTCTCCCAGTGCTTCTGCTTCTGCTTCTTCTGCTTATTCTTTTTCTTCTGCTTCTGCTTCTCCTGCTTCTGCTTCTTCTGCTTCTACTGCTTCTCATTATGTTTCTCCTTATGCTTCTTCTTCTTCTTCTTTTTCTTCTTCTTCGTCTTCTCCTTCGTCTTCTTCTTCGTCGTCGTCGTCTTCTTCTTCTTCTTCTTCTTCTTCTTCTTCTTCTTCTTCTTCTTCTTCTTCTTCTTCTTCTTCTTCTTCTCTTTCTTCTGCTTCTGCTTTTCCTGCTACTTCTGCTTCTACTGCTTCTCTTTCTGCTTCTCATTCTGCTTCTGCTTCTCCTTCTGCTTCTCCTATTGCTTCTGCTGCCCTTCCTTCTCCTTCTCCTTCTCCTATTTCTGCTTCTCCTTCTGCTTTTGCTTCTTCTGCTTCTCCTGCTTCTCGTTCTGCATCTTCTTCTGCTTCGGCTTCTCCTGCTGCTGCTTCTCCTGCTTCTGCATTTGTGCTTTTCCTGCTTCTCTTTCTTCTCCTCATTCTTCTGCTTCTCCTTCTGCTTCTACTATTGCTTCTGCTGCCCTTCCTTCTCCTTCTCCTTCTCCTTCTTCTGCTTCTTCTTCTGCTTCTGCTTCTTCTGCTTCTCCTTCTGCATCTTCTTCTGCTTCTGCTTCTCCTTCTGCTGCTTCTTCTGCTTCTGCTTCTCCTTCCCCTTCTTCTGCTTCTCCTTCTGATTCTACTTCTGCTTCTCCTTCTCCTTCTCGTTCTTCTGCTTTTCCTACTGCTTCTCCTTCTGCTTCTGCTACAACGACTACTGCTTCTGCTTCTTCTGTTTCTTCTGCTTCTACTTCTGCTTTTGATTCTCTTTCTGCTTCTGCTTCTCCTTCTGCTTCTCATTCTGCTTCTCCAGATTCTGATTCTTCTACTTCTCCTGCTTCAGGTTCTGCTTCTGCTTCTTCGGATTCTTATGCTTCTGCTTCTTCTGCTTCCCCTCCTTCTCTTTCTGCTTCTCCTTCTGTTTCTGCTTCTCTTTCTGCTTCTCCTTCTGCTTCTCCTTCTGCTACTTCTCCTTCTTCTGTTTCTTCTACTTCTGCTTCTCTGCTCCTCGTTCTGCTTCTCTTCGTCTGCTTCTCTTTCTGCTTCTGCTTCTGCTTCTTCTGCTTCTTCTTCTTCTTCTACTACTTCTGTTTCTGCTTCTTCTGCTTCTCCTGCTTCTCCTTCTGCATCTCCTTCTGCTTGTGCTTGTTCTTCTTCTTCTTCTTCTACTTCTGCTTCTCCTTCTCCGTCTGCTACTGCTTCTTCTCCTTTTCCTGCTTCTCCTTCAGCTTCTCCTTCTGCTTCTTCTGTTTCTCCTTCTCCTTCTTGTTCTTCTGCTTTTCCTTCTGCTTCTCCTTCTGCTTCTGCATCTTCTGCTTCTTCTGCTACTGCTTTTGCTTCTTCTGTTTCTTCTGCTTCTCCTGCTTCTGCTTCTCCTGCTTCTCCTACTTCTCGTGCTGCTTCTCCTTCTGCGTCTCTTTCTGCTTCTGCTTATCCTTTTGCTTCTCCTACTCCTAATCCTTCTCTTTCGCCTTCTCCTTCTGCTTTTCCTGATTCTCATGGTGCTTCTGCTTCAGCTTATTCTACTATTTCTGTTTCTTCTGCTTCTGCTTCAGATTGTGCTTCTTCTCTTTCTCCTTCTGCTTCAGATTCTGCTTCTGCTTCTTCGGCTTCTTCTGTTTCTTCTGCTTCTGCTTCTCCTGCTTCTTCTGCTTAATCCTGCTTCTCTTTCTGCTTCTCCTTCTGCTTCTGCTTCTCCTTCTGCTTC
>NW_012316461.1:0-1995 GCF_000151885.1 Dipodomys ordii
TCACAGCGGGACACAGTGGGACACAGTATGGGTACAATGCGGGGTACACAGTTTTTGACACAGCCAGGAAACACATCTAGGACTCTTTGGGACACGGTATGGGACAAAGCGGGAGACAGCGGGAGACACAGCGAGGACACAGCGGGACAAAGCGTGGACACAGAGGGGACTTTTCGGGGGACACAGCGGGGGACAAAGCTTGACACCATGGACCCTGTGTGACACAACGGAACACAGCGGGGACACTGCGGGGACACAGCGAGACTAAGCGTGGGACAGCGGGGGACACAGCGGGACACAGCAGGGGACACAATGGGACACAGCGGGACACAGCGGGGACAAAGAAGGGGACATAGCGGGGGACAGAGCGGGACACAGCGGGGACACAGCGGGACCCAGTGGGGAAACACCGGGGACTCAGGGGGGGACACAGAGGGACAAAGGTGGTCACAGCGGGACACAGCGGCAACACAGCAGGAACACATCGGCAGACACAGCCGGACACAGTGGGACACAGCGGGGACAAAGCGGGACACAGCGGGGGACACAGCGTGGACACAGCGGGGGACACAGAGGGACACAGTGGGGAACACAGCGAGGACCCAGCGGGACACAGCATGACACATCGACGATACAGCGGGGGACACAGTGGGACACAGCGGAGGACAGAGCGGCACACAGTGAGGGACACAGGGAGGACACAGCGGGACACAGCGGGAACACAGCGGGGGACAGAGCGGGACACAGCGGAGGACACAGGGAGGACACAGCGGGACACAGCGGGGACACAGCGGGGACTCAGCAGGGGACACAGCGAAGACACAGCGGGACACAGTTGGACACAGCAGGGACACAGCGGGGGACACAGCAGTTCACATCGGGACACAGTGGGACACAGCGGGACACAGCAGGGGACACAGCGGGACACAGAGGAGAACACAGAGGGGTACACAGCAGGACACAGCGGGGAACACAGCGAGGACACAACGGGACCCAGCGGGACACAGCGTCGATACAGCAGGGACACAGCGGGACACAGCGGGACACAGCAGTGACACAGCAGTAGACACAGTGGGACAAAGCGGGGGACACAGTGGGACACAGCGGGGGATACAGGGAGGACACAGCGGGACACAGCGGGGACACAGCTGGGACTCACCGGGGGACACAGAGGGGGACAAAGCGGGACACCACGGGACACAGCGGGACACAGCGGGACACAGCAGGGGACACAGTGGGACACAGAGCGGAACACAGAGGGGTAGACAGCGGGACACAGCGAGGACCCAGAGGGACCCAGCGGGACACAGCGTCGATACAGCGGGGACACAGCGGGACACAGCGGGACACAGCAGTGACACAGCAGTAGACACAGTGAGACAAAGCGGGGGACACAGTGGGACACAGCGGGGGATACAGGGAGGACACAGTGGGACACAGCGGGGACACAGCTGGGCCTCACCGGGGGACACAGCGGGGGACAAAGCGGGACACCACGGGACACAGCGGGACACAGCGGGGACACTGCGGGAACATAGCAGGACACAGCAGGGTACACAGCGGGATACATTGGGACACAGCAGGGGACAAAGCGGGGACACAGCGGACACAGCGAGGAAACACAGCGAGGACACAGCGGGACACAGCGGGGACACTGCGGGAACATAGCAGGACACAGCAGGGTACACAGCGGGACACAGCAGGGGACAAAGCAGGGACACAGCGGGACACAGCATGGGACAAAGCGGGAGACAGCGGGGGACACAGTGAGGACACAGCGGGACACAGCGGGGATACAGAGGGGACTCAGCGGGGGACACAGCGGGGGACAAAGCAGGACACCACGGGACCCAGTGTGACACAACGGAACACAGCGGGGACACTGCGGGGACAGAGCTGGACACAACGGGGTACACAGTGGGACAAGGCAAGCACACAGCGGGGACACAGCGGGACACAGCGGGACACAGCGGGGACACAGCAGGACTCAGCGTG
>NW_012316462.1:0-1995 GCF_000151885.1 Dipodomys ordii
GCTTCAGCTTCTCCTTCTGCTCCATCTCTTCATCAGAATCATCATCATCATCTCATCATCTCTCATCATCATCATCTCATCTCTCTCTCATCTCTCTTCATCTCATCTCTTCTCAGCTCCTCCCGCTTCTTCTTCTTCTGCTTCTCCTGCTTGTCCTTCTCCTTCTGCTTCTCCTTCTCTTTCTTCTCCTTCTCTTTCTCCTTCTGCTTCTGCTTCTGCTTCTTCTGATTCTCCAACTTCTCCTTCTTCTTCTCCTTCTGTTTCTGCTTCTCTTTCTGCTTCTGCATCTCCTTCTGCTTCACATTCTGCTGCTCTTTCTCCTTCTTCTGTTTCTCCCTCTGCTTCTGCTTCTTATGCTTCTTCTTTATCTTCTGCTTCTGCTTCTCCTGCTTCTGCTTCTTGTGCTTCTACTGCTTCTTCTTCTGCTTCTGCTTCTTCTGCTTCTACTTCTCTTTCTGCTTCTGCTTCTCCTGCTTGTGTTTCTGCTTCTTCTGCTGCTTCTCCTTCTGCTGCTTCTTCTACTTCTCCTACTGCTTCTCTTTTTGCTTCTCCTTCTGCTTCTGCTTCTTCTGTTTCTCCTGCCTGAATTTCTGGTTATACTTCTTCTGCTGCTTCTCCTTCTGCTTCTGCTTCTACTTCTGCTTCTGATTCTGCTTCTTCTGCTTCTTCTCTTTCGGCTACTCCTGCTTCTGCTTCTTGTGCTTCTCTATCTGCTTCTCATTCCGCTTCTGCTTCTCCTTCTGCTTCTGCTTTTCCTCCTTCTCCTTCTCCTACTTCTGCTTCTCCTTCAGCTGTTTCTTCTGCTTCTCCTGCTTCTCCTTCTGCATCTCCTTCTGCTTGTGCTTCTCCTTATGCTTCTTCTTCTGCCTCTACTTCTCCTTCTCCTTCTTTTGCTTCTCCTTTTGCTTCTGCTTCTTCTGCTTTTCCTGCTTCTCCTTCTTCTTCTGCTTCTTCTGCTTCTCCTTCTGCATCTTCTTCTGCTTCTGCTTCTCCTTTTCCTTCTTCTGCTTCTCCTTCTAATTCTCCTACTGCTTCTCCTTCTGTTTCCCTTCTCCTTCTTGTTCTTCTGCTTTTCCTTCTGCTTCTCGTTCTGCTTCTGCTACAACTGCTACTGCTTCTACTTCTTCTGTTTCTTCTGCTTCTCCTTCTGCTTTTGATTCTCTTTCTGCTTCTGCTTCTCCTTCTGCTTCTCCTTCTGCTTCTCCAGATTCTGCTTCTTCTGCTTCCCCTGCTTCTCCTTCTGCTTCAGGTTCTCCTTCTGCTTCTTCACATTCTTATGCTTCTGTTTCTCCTGCTTCAGCTTCTTCTGCTTCCCCTCCTTCTCTTTCTGCTTCTCCTTCTGTATCTGCTTCTCCTTCTGCTTCTGCTTCTTGTCCTTTTCCTGTTTGTTCTGCTTATGCTTCTCCTGTTTCTGCATCTCCTGCTCCTCCTTCTGCTGCTCTTTCTGCTTCTCCTGCTGCTTTTCCTTCTCCTGCTCCTTCTTCTGCTTCTCTTTCTGCTTCTCCTTCTGTTTCTCCTTCTCCTTCACCTTCTCGTTCTTCTGCTTTTCCTTCTGCTTCTCCTTCTGCTTCTGCATCTTCTGCTTCTTCTGCTACTGCCTCTGCTTCTTCTGTTTCTTCTGCTTCTAGTTCTGCTTCTCCTTCTGCTTTTGCTTCTCTTTCTGCTTCTGCTTCTCCTTCTGCTTCTGCTTCTGCTTCAATTTCTCCTTCTGCTTCTCATTCTGTTTCTTCTGATTCGCCTGCTTCTGCTTCTCCTACTTCTCGTGCTGCTTCTCCTTCTGCGTCTCTTTCTGCTTCTGCTTCTCCTTCTGCTTCTCCTACTCCTAATCCTTCTCTTTCGCCTTCTCCTTCTCCGTCTTCTGCTTCTCCTGCTTCTCCTTCTGCATCTTCTTCTGCTTCTGCTTCTCCTTCTTCTGCTTCTCCTTCTTATTCTCCTACTGCTTGTCCTTCTGTTTCCCTTCTACCTTCTTTTTCTTCTGCTTTTCCTTCTGCTTCT
>NW_012316463.1:0-1995 GCF_000151885.1 Dipodomys ordii
AGGGATAAGAGGGAGGGAGCGAGCGAGCTAGAAACCAGCGAGAATCGAGGGAGCAGAAGCGAGAACGAGCGAGGGAGAGAGGGAGTACAATCAAGAGCAGAGAATGAAGAGAACCGAGAGAGAACAAAGAGAACAGTGAAGCAGAAGAAGCAGAGCGGGAGAAGCAGAAGAAGAATAACAGAAGAAATGAGGAGCAGAAGCAGAAGGAGGAGCAGAAGCAGAAGGAGAAGCAGAAAGAGAAGCAGAAAAGCAGAAGAAGCAGAAGCAGGAGAAGCAGAAGCAGAAGAAACAGGAGAAGGACAAGAAGCAGAAGCAGAAGCAGAAGGAGAAGCAGTAACAGAAGGAGAAGCAGAAAGAGAGAGGAGGGGAGCAGAAGAAGCAGAAGCAGGAGAACCAGAAGCATAAGAATCCGAAGAAGCAGAAGCAGAACCTGAAGCAGAAGGAGAAGCAGGAGAAGCAGAAGAAGCAGAATCTGGAGAAGCAGAATGAGAAGCTGAAGGAGAAGCAGAAGCAGAAAGAGAATCAAAAGGAGAAGGAGAAGCGGAAGAAACAGAAGAAGCAGAAGCAGTAGCAGTTCCAGCAGAAGCAGAAGGAGAAGCAAAAGTAAAAGCAGAAGAACGAGAAGGAGAAGGAGAAGCAGAGGAGAAGCAGAAGGAGAAGCAGAAGAAGCAGAAGGAGAAGCAGAAGGAGACACAGAAGCAGAAGAAGCAGCAGAAGGAGAAGCAGAAGGAGAAGAAGATGCAGAAGGAGAAGCAGAAGAAGCAGAAGCAGAAGGAGAAGGAGAAGTAGGAGAAGGAGTAGGAAGAGCCACAGAAGCAATAGGAGAAGCAGAAGGAGAAGCAGAAGCAGAATGAGAAGCAGAAAGAGAAGCAGTAGAAGAAGAAGAAGCAGGAAAAGCAGAAGCAGCAGAAAGAGAAGAAGAAGAAGAAGAAGAAGAAGAAGAAGAAGAAGAAGAAGAAGAAGAAGAAGAAGAAGAAGAAGAAGAAGAAGAAGAAGAAGAAGAAGAAGGAGGAGAAGAAGAAGAAGGAGAAGAAGAAGAAGAAGAAGAAGAAGAAGAAGAAGAAGAAGAAGAAGAAGAAGAAGAAGAAGAAGAAGAAGAAGAAGAAGAAGAAGAAGAAGAAGAAGACGAAGAAGAAGGAGAAGGAGAAGGAGAAGCAGGAGAAGCAGAAGAAAAAGAATAAGCATAAGAAGCAGAATCAGAGGGAGAAGCAGAAGCAGGAGAAGCAGAAGCAGAAGAAGCAGCAGAAGGAGAAGCAGAAGCAGAAGAAGATGCAGAAGGAGAAGCAGGAGAAGCAGAAGAAGGAGAAGGAGAAGGCAAAAGAGAACGATTAGGAGTAGGACAAGCAAAAGGATAAGCATAAGCAGAAAGAGACGCAGAAGGAGAAGCAGCACGAGAAGTAGGAGAAGCAGGAGAAGCAGAAACAGGAGAAGCAGAAGAAACAGAAGACGCAGAAGCAGAAGGAGAAGCAGAAGGAGAAATTGAAGCAGAAGCAGAAGCAGAAGGAGAAGCAGAAGCAGAAGGAGAAGCAGAAGAAGGAGAAGAAGAAGCAGAAAGAGAAGCACAACGAGAAGCAGGCGAAGCAGAAGCAGGAGAAGCAGAAGCAGAAGAAACATAGGAAGGAGAAGAAGCAGAAGCAGAAGGAGAAGCTGAAACAGAAGGAAAAGCAGAAAGAGAAGCAGGAGAAGCAGAAGAAGCATCAGCAGGAAAACCAGAAGCAGAAGAAGCCGAAGAAGCAGAAGCAGAACCTGAAGCAGAAGGAGAAGCAGGAGAAGCAGAAGAAGCAGAATCTGGAGAAGCAGAAGGAGAAGCAGAAGCAGAAAGAGAAGCAAAAGCAGAAGGAGAAGCAGAAGGGGAAGCAGAAGAAACAGAAGAAGCAGAGGCATTAGCAGAAGAAGCAGAAGATGCAGAAGCAGAAGGAGAAGCAGAAGAACGAGAAGGAGAAGGAGTAGGAGAAACAGAAGGAGAAGCAGAAAGAGAAGCAGAAGAAGGAGCAG
>NW_012316464.1:0-1995 GCF_000151885.1 Dipodomys ordii
TCCTGTTTTTCTGCTTTTCCTTCTGCTTCTGCTACACCTGCTACTGCTTCTACTTCTTCTGTTTCTTCTGCTTCTCCTTCTGCTTTTTATTCTCTGTCTGCCTCTGCTTCTCCTTCTGCTTCTCATTCTGCTTCTCCAGATTCTGCTTCTTCTGCTTCTCCTGCTTCTCCTTCTGCTTCAGGTTCTGCTTCTGCGTCTTCGCATTCTTATGCTTCTGCTTCTCCTGCTTCTGCTTCTTCTGCTTTCCCTCCTTCTCTTTCTGCTTCTCCTTCTGTTTCTGCTTCTGCTTCTTGTCCTTCTCCTGTTTCTTCTGCTTCTGCTTCTCCTGTTTCTGCATCTCCTGCTTCTCCTTCTGCTTCTCTTTCTGCTTCTCCTGCTGCTTTTCCTTCTCCTGCTCCTTCTTCTGCTTCTCTTTCTGCTTCTCATTCTGTTTCTCCTTCTCCTTCTCCTTCTCGTTCTTCTGCTTTTCCTTCTGCTTCTCCTTCTGCTTCTACATCTTCTGCTACTGCCTCTACTTCTTCTGTTTCTTCTGCTTCTCCTTCTGCTTCTCCTTCTGCTTTTGCTTCTCTTTCTGCTTCTGCTTCTCCTTCTGCTTCTCCAGATTCTGCTTCTTCTGCTTCTCCTGTATCTCCTTATGCTTCAGGTTCTGCTTCTGCTTCTTCGGCTCCTCCTGCTTCTGCTTCTCCTGCTGCTGCTTCTTCTGCTGCTCCTGCTTCTATTTCTGCTTTTCCTTCTGTTTCTGCTTCTGCTTCTTCTCCTTCTTATGTTTCTTCTGCTTCTGCTTCTCCTGCTTCTCGTTGTGCTTCTCTTTCTGCTTCTCCTTCTCCTTCTTCAGCTTCTCCTTCTGCTTCTCCTTCTCCTTCTGCTTCAATTTCTCCTGCTTCTCATTCTGCTTCTGCGTCTTCTTTTTCTTCTGCTTCTCTTGCTTCTGCTTCTCCTGCTTCTCCTACTTCTCGTGCTGCTTCTCCTTCTGCGTCTCTTTCTGCTTCTACTTATCCTTTTGCTTCTCCTACTCCTAATCCTTCTCTTTCACCTTCACCTTCTTGTTCTTCTGCTTCTCCTGCTGCTTCTGCTTCTGCTTATTCTACTATTTCTGTTTCTTCTGCTTCGACTTCAGATTATGCTTCTTCTGTTTCTCCTGCTTCAGATTCTGCTTCTGCTTCTTCAGCTTCTCCTGTTTCTTCTGCTTCTGCTTCTCCTGCTTCTTCTGCTTCTCCTGCTTCTCTTTCTGCTTCTCCTTCTCCTTCTCCTTCTGCTTCTTCTTCTGCTCTTCTCCTTCTTCTATTTCTTTTGCTACTTCTTCTTCTGTTTCTTCTGATTCTATTTCTGCTTCTCCTTCTTCTCCTTTTTCTGCTTCTACTTCTACTTCTACTGATTCTCCTGTTTCTCGTTCTTCTTCTCCTTCTGTTTCTGCTTCTTTTCTGCTTCAACTTCTCCTTCTGCTACTCCTTCTCCTTCTTCTGCTTCTCCCACTGCTTCTGCTTCTGCTTTTTTTGCTTATTCTTTTTCTTCTGCTTCTGCTTCTCCTGCTTCTGCTTCTTCTGCTTCTACTGCTTCTCCTCATGCTTCTTCTTCTTCTTCTTCTTCTTCTTCTTCTTCTTCTTCTTCTTCTTCTTCTTCTTCTTCTTCTTCTTCTTCTTCTTCTTCTTCTTCTTCTTCTTCTTCTTCTTCTTCTTCTTCTTAGTCTTCTTCTTCTTCTTCTTCTTCTTCTTCTTCTTCTTCTTCTTCTTCTTCTTCTTCTTCTTCTTCTTCTTCTTCTTCTTCTTCTTCTGCTTCTGCTTCTGCTTCTGCTTCTGCTTCTTCTTTTTCTCATTCTTCTGCTTCTGCTTTTCCTGCTTCTTCTGCTTCTAATGCTTCTCTTTCTGCTTCTCATTCTGCTTCTGCTTCTCCATCTGCTTCTCCTATTGCTTCTGCTGCCCTTCCTTCTCCTTCTTCTTCTCCAACATTCAGCTTCTCCTTCTGCTTCTGCTTCTTCTGCTTCTCCTGCTTCTCTTC
>NW_012316465.1:0-1995 GCF_000151885.1 Dipodomys ordii
ACTATTTCTGTTTCTTCTGCTTCTGCTTCAGATTGTGCTTCTTCTGTTTCTCCTGCTTCAGATTCTGCTTCTGCTTCTTCGGCTTCTCCTGTTTCTTCTGCTTCTGCTTCTCCTGCTTCTTCTGCTTCTCCTGCTTCTCTTTCTGCTTCTCCTTCTGCTTCTGCTTCTCCTTCAGCTTCTGCTTCTACTCTTCTCCTTCTTCTGTTTCTTTTGCTTCTCTTTCTTCTGCTTCTTCTTCTTCTGTTTCTTCTGACTCTACTTCTGCTTCTCCTTCTTCTCCACTTTCTGCTTCTTCTTCTGCTTCTTCTGATTCTCCTGTTTTTCCTTCTTGTTCTCCTTCTGTTTCTGCTTCTCTTTCTGCTTCTGCTTCTCCTTCTGCTGCTCCTTCTCCTTCTTCTGCTTCTCCCACTGCTTCTGCTTCTGCTTCTTTTGCTAATTCTTTTTCTTCTGTTTATGCTTCTCCTGCTTCTGCTTCTTCTGCTTCTACTGCTTCTCCTTATGCTTCTCCTTATGCTTCTCCTTATGCTTCTCCTTATGCTGATGCTTCTTCTTCGTCTTCGTCGTCTTCTTCTTCTTCTTCTTCTTCGTCGTCGTCGTCGTCTTCTTCTTCTTCTTCTTCTTCTTCTTCTTCTTCTTCTTCTTCTTCTTCTTCTTCTTCTTCTTCTTCTTCTTCTTCTTCCCCTTCTCTTTCTTCTGCTTATGATTTTCCTGCTTCTTCTGCTTCTACTGCTTCTCTTTCTGCTTCTCATTCTGCTTCTGCTTCTCCTAATGCTTCTCCTATTGCTTCTGCTGCCCTTCCTTCTCCTTCTTCTTCTCCTACTTCTGCTTCTCCTTCTGCTTCTGCTTCTCCTGCTTCTCCTTCTGCATCTTCTGCTGCTTCTGCTTCTCCTTCTGCTGCTTCTTCTGCTTCTACTGCTTCTCCTTATGCTTCTCCTCCTCCTTCTTCTTCTTCTTCTCCTCCTCCTTCTTCTTCTTCTTCTTCTTCTTCTTCTTCTTCTTCTTCTTCTTCTTCTTCTTCTTCTTCTTCTTCTTCTCTTTCTTCTGCTTCTGCTTTTCCTGCTTCTTCTGCTTCCACTGCTTCTCTTTCTGCTTCTCATTCTTCTTCTGCTTCTCCTTCTGCTTCTCCTATTGCTTCTGCTGCTCTTCCTTCTCCTTCTCCTACTTCTCCTTCTCCTTCTGCTTCTGCTTCTTCTGCTTCTCCTGCTTCTCCTTCTACAACTTCTACTGCTTCTGCTTCTCCTTCTACTGCTTCTTCTGCTTCAGCTTCTCCTTCTTCAGCTTCTCCTTCTGATTCTCCTTCTGCTTCTCCTTCTCCTTCTGCTCCTTCTCCTTCTTCTGCTTCTCCCTCTGATTCTGCTTCTTTTGCTTATTCTTTTTCTTCTGCTTCTGCTTCTCCTGCTTCTGCTTCTTCTGCTTCTACTGCGTCTCCTTCTCCTCCTCCTCTTCCTCCTCCTCCTTTTTCTTTTCTTCTTCTTCTTCTTCTTCTTCTTCTTCTTCTTCTTCTTCTTCTTCTTCTTCTTCTTCTTCTTCTTCTTCTTCTTCTTCTTCTTCTTCTCTTTCTTCTGCTTCTTCTTTTCCTGCTTCTTCTGCTTCTACTGCTTCTCTTTCTGCTTATCATTCTGCTTCTGCTTCTCCTTCTGCTTCTCCTATTTCTTCTGCGGCTCTTCCTTCTCCTACTTCTACTTCTCCTTCTCCTTCTGCTTCTGCTTCTCCTGCTTCTCCTTCTGCATCTTCTTCTGCTTCTGCTTCTCCTTCTGCTGCTTCTTCTGCTTCTGTTTTTCCTTCTGATTCTCCTTCTGCTTCTTCTGCTTCTGCTTCTCCTTCTGCTTCTTCTGCTTCTCCTTCTGATTCTCCTTCTGCTTCTCCTTCTGTTTCTCCTTCTCCTTCTCATTCTTCTGCTTTTCTTTCTGCTTCTCCTTCTGCTTCTGCTGCAACTGCTACTGCTTCTTCTGTTACTTCTGCGTCTCCTTCTGCTTTTGATTCTCTTCAGCTTGA
>NW_012316466.1:0-1995 GCF_000151885.1 Dipodomys ordii
GACACAGCGGGTCATGCGATGACACAGCGGGAGACACAGCGAGGGACAGCAGGGGACAGAGAGGGTACACAGCGGGAGACACTATGGGGGACAGCAGGGGACAGATAGGGGACACAGCGGGAAACAGCGGGAACACTGCTGGACACAGCGGGGTACACAGCGGGACACAAGGGGCACACAGTGGGGACACAGTAGGGGACAAAGCGGGACACAGCGGGTCTCAGCGGGGGACACAGCGGGATACTGCGGGGGACTCAGAGGGGTACACAGCGGGACACAGCCGGGAACACAGCGTGGACACTGCAGGACACATCGGGACACAGCGTTACACAGCGGGACACAGTGGGACACAGCGGGACATAGCGAGGACACTGCGTGGGAACATAGCGGGACACAGCGGGGGACACAGTGGGACACAGCGGGGACACAGCAGGACTCAGCGGGACACAGCGGGGGACACAGCGGTACAAAGCTTGGGACACAGCGAGGACAAAGCGGGACACAGCGGGACACAGCGGGGGACACAGTGGGACACAGCGGGGACACAGCAGGACACAGCGGGACACAGCGGGGGACACAGCGGTACAAAGCTTGGGACACAGCGAGGACAAAGCGGGACACAGCGGGTCACAGCGGGGGACACAGCGGGACACAGCGGGGGACACAGAGGGGTACACAGCGGGACACAAGGGGCACACAGTGGGGACACAGCAGGGGACAAAGCGGGACACAGCGGGTCACAGCGGGGGACACAGCGGGACACAGCGGGGGACACAGAGGGGTACACAGCGGGACACAGCCGGGAACACAGCGTGGACACAGCAGGACACAGCGGGACACAGCGGTACACAGTGGGACACAGCGGGGGACACAGTGGGACACAGCGGGGACACAGCAGGACACAGCGGGACACAGCGGGGGACACAGCGGTACAAAGCTTGGGACACAGCGAGGACAAAGCGGGACACAGCGGGACACAGCGGGGACACAGCAGGGACACAGCAGGGACACAGCGGGGGACACAGCGGGGGACACAGCGGGGGACACAGCGGGGAACACATCGAGGACACAGCGGGACCCAGCAGGACACAGCGTCGATACAGAGGGGACACAGCGGGGCCCAGCGGGGTACACAGCTGAGGACACAACGGGACACAGCGGTGGACACAGCGAGGACACAGCGGGACACAGCGGGGACACTGCGGGAACATAGCAAGACACAGCGGGTACAGAGCGGGACACAGCGGGGTCACAGAGTGATACACAGCAGGACACATCGGGAAACAAAGCGAGGTCACAGCGGGGGACAAAGCGGGACAACACGGAACACAGTGTGACACAGCGGGACACAGCGGGACACAGCGGGACACAGCGGGGGACACAGCGGGGAACAGCAGAGGACAGAGAGGGGACACAGCGGGACACAATGGGTACACAGCTGGACACAGCGGGGTACACAGAGGGACACAGCGGGCACACAGCGGGGACACAGCGGGACACAACGGGACACAGCGGGGACACAGTGGGACACAGCGGGACAAAGCGGCAGACACAGCGGGACACAGCAGGCACACAGCGGGGACACAGCGGGACACAGCGGGACACAGCGGGGACAGAGCGGGACACAGCCGGACACAGCGGGACACAGCAGGGGACACAGCGGGACACAGTTGGGGACCCAGTGAGGACACAGCGGGACACAGCAGGGGACACAGCGAGGACACAGCGGGGGACACAGCGGGGGACACAGCGGGACACAGCGGGAAACACAGCGAGGACACAGCGGGACACAGCGTCGATACAGCGGGGACACAGCGTTACACAGCGTGGTACACAGCTTTGGACACAACGGGACACAGTGGGGGCACAGCCGGACACAGCGGGACACAGTGGGACACAGCAGGGACAAAGCGTGAGACACAGCGGGGGACAGAGAGGGAGAAAGCAGGGGACACAGCGAGGACACAGCGGGACACAGCGGTGACACAACGGGGA
>NW_012316467.1:0-1995 GCF_000151885.1 Dipodomys ordii
CACAGCGGGGACACAGCAGGAGACAGCGGGACACAGCGGGGACTTTAGCGGGACCCAGCGTGACACAGTGGGACACAGCGGGGGACACAGCGGGTCACATCGGGGGACACAGCTAGGACACAGGGGGACACAGCGGGGGACACAGTGGGACACAGCGGGGAACACAGCGAGGACACAGCGATGACACAGTGGGACCCAGCGGGACACAGAGTCGATACAGCGGGGACACAGCGGGACACACCGGGGTACACAGCTGGGGACACAACGGGACACTGCGGGAACATAGCGGGACACAGCAGGGTACACAGCGGGACACAGTGGGACACAGCGGTACACAGCGCGCTACACAGCAAGGACACAGCGGGACACAGCGTGGGACAAAGCGGGAGACAGCGGGGGACACAGCGAGGACACAGCGGGATACAGCGAGGACACAGAGGGGACTCAGCGGGGGACACAGCGAGACAAAGCGGGGTACACAGCGGGACACAGCGGGGGACACAGCGGGGTACAGATAGGGGACACAGCGGGACACAGCGGGGGACACAGAGGGGTACACAGCAGGACACAGCGGGGAACACAGCGAAGATACAACGGGACTCAGCAGGACACAGCGTCGATGCAACCGGGACATAGCGGGACACAGCGGGCTACACAGCTGGGGTCACATCGGGACACAGCGGGGGACACAACGAGGACACACAGGAACACAGCGTGGGACACAGCGAGGACACAGTGGGACACAGCGGGACACAGCGGAACACAGCAGGACACAGCAGGGACACAGCAGTAGACACAGCGGGATAAGCGGGCGACACAGCGGGAAACAGCGGGACACAGCAGGGGACACAGCGGGACACAGAGGGGGACACAGAGGGGTACACAGCGGGACACAGCGGGGAACACAGCGAGGACCCAGCGGGACCCAGCGGGACACAGTGTCGATACAGCGGGGACAACAGCGGGACACAGGGGGACACAGCGGAGGCCAGACCGCAACACAGCGAGGGACACAGGGAGGACAAAGCGGGACACAGCTGGGACACAGCGGGACATAGCGGGGGACAGAGTGGGACACAGCGGGGGACACAGGGAGGACACAGCGGGACACAGCGGGGACACAGTAGGGACTAGTGGGGGACACAGCAAGGGACAAAGCGGGGACACAGCGGGTACTCAGCGGGGGACACAGCGGGGGACTAGCGGGACACCACGGAACACAGCGGGACACAGCAGGAAACAGCGGTGAACCTGCGGGGACACAGCGGGACACAGCGGGGGACACAGCGGGACACAGTGGGGGACAGAGCGTGGGACACAGTGAGACACAGCGGGGACAAAGCTGGACACAGCGGGGGACACAGCGGGACACAGCAGGGGACACAGCAGGTGACACAGCGGGACACAGAGGACACACATGAGACACAGGGGGGACACAGCAGGACACAGCGAGGGAAACAGCGAGGACACATTGGGACACAGCGGGGACACAGCGGGACTCAGTGGGGGACACAGCAGTACACACGGGATACAGCGGGACACAGCGGGGACACAGCAGGGACACAGCGGGGGACACAGCGGGACACAGCGGGGACAAAGCGGGGACATAGCGGGGGACACAGCGGGACACAGCGGGGACCCAGCGAGACCCAGTGGGGAAACAGCGGGGACTCAGGGGGGGACAGAGAGGGACAAAGGTGGTCACAGCGGGACACAGCGGCGACACAGCAGGGACACAGCGGCAGACTCAGCCGGACACAGTGGGACACAGCGGGGACACAGCGGGACACAGCGGGGGACACAGCAGGGACACAGCGGGACACAGAGGGACACAGCGGAGGCCAGAGCGGAACTCAGCGAGGGACACAGGGAGGACACAGCGGGACACAGCGGGGACACAACGGGGCATAGCGGGGGACACAGCGGGGGACACAGCGGGACACAGCGGACACACATGGGACACAGGGGTACACAGTGGGACAGAGCGAGGGTGAT
>NW_012316468.1:0-1995 GCF_000151885.1 Dipodomys ordii
TCAATGCTTCTCCTTCTTCTCCTCCTCCTCATCCTTCTTCTTCTTCTTCTTCTTGTTCTTGTTCTTCTTCTTCTTGTTCTTGTTCTTGTTCTTCTTGTTCTTCTTCTTCTTCTTCTTCTTCTTCTTCTTCTTCTTCTTCTTCTTCTTCTTCTTCTTCTTCCTCATCTCTTTCTTCTGCTTCTGTTTTCCTGCTTCTTCTGCTTCTACTGCTTCTCTTTCTGCTTCTCATTCTGCTTCTGCTTCTCCTTCTGCTTCTCCTATTGCTTCTGCTGCTCTTCCTTCTCCTTCTCCTACTTCTACTTCTTCTTCTGCGTTTGCTTCTTCTGCTTCTCCAGCTTCTCCTTCTACATCTTCTTCTGCTTCTTCTTCCCCTTCTGCTGCTTCTTCTGCTTCTGCTTCTCCTTCTGCTTCTTCTGCTTCTCCTTCTGATTCTCCTTCTGCTTCTGCTTCTGTTTTTCCTTCTCCTCCTCGTTCTTCTGCTTTTCCTTCTACTTCTGCTGCAACTGCTACTGCTTCTGCTTCTTATGTTTCTTCTGCTTCTCCTGCTGCTTTTGATTCTCTTTCCGCTTCTGCTTCTCCTTCAGCTTCTCATTCTGCTTCTCCAGATTCTGCTTCTTCTGCTTCTCCTGCTTCTCATTCTGCTTCAACTTCTCATTCTGCTTCTCCAGATTCTGCTTCTTCTGCTTCTCCTGCTTCTCTTTCTGCTTTCCTTCTGTTTCTGCTTCTGCTTCTTCTCCTTCTGTTTCTTCTGCACTCCTGCTTCTCGTTCTGCTTCTCTTTCTCGTTCTCTTTCTCCTTCTCCTTCTCCTTCTTCTGCTTCTCCTTCTGCTTCTGCTTCTCCTTCTGCTTCTGCTTCAATTTCTCCTTCTGCTTCTCATTCTGCTTCTGCGTCTTCTGTTTCTCCTGCTTCTCCTGCTTCTCCTACTTCTTGTGCTGCTTTTCCTTCTGCGTCTCTTTCTGCTTCTGCTTATCCTTTTGCTTCTCCTACACCTAATCCTTCTCTCTCGCCTTCTCCGTCTTGTTCTTCTCCTTCTCCTGCTGCTTCTTCTTCTGCTTATTCTACTATTACTGTTTCTTCTGCTTCTGCTTCAGATTGTGCTTCTTCTGTTTCTCCTTCTACTTCAGATTATGATTCTGCTTCTTCGGCTTCGCCTGTTTCTTCTGCTTCTGCTTCTCCTGCTTCTTCTGCTTCTCCTGCTTCTCCTTCTGCTTCTGCTTCTCCTTCTGCTTCTGCTTCTGCTCTTCTCCTTCTTCTTCTTCTTCTTCTTCTGTTTCTTCTGATGCTACTTCTGCTTCTCCTTCTTCTCCTTCTCTTTCTGCTTCTACTTCTGCTTCTTCTGATTCTCCTGCTTCTCCTTCTTGTTCTCCTTCTGTTTCTGCTTCTCATTCTGCTTCTGCTTCTCCTTCTGCTGCTCCTTCTCCTTATCCTTCTTCTGATTCTCCCCCTGCTTCTGCTTCTGCTTCTTCTGCTTATTCTTTTTCTTCTGCTTCTGCTTCTCCTGCTTCTGCTTCTTCTGCTTCTACTGCTTCTCCTTATGTTCCTCCTTATGCTTCTTCTTCTTCTTCTTCTTCTTCTTCTTCTTCTTCTTCTTCTTCTTCTTCTTCTTCTTCTTCTTCTTCTTCTTCTTCTTCTTCTTCTTCTTCTTCTCCTTCTTCTTCTTCTTCTTTTTGTTCTTCTTCGTCTTCTCCTTCGTCTTCTTCTTCGTCTTCTTCTTCCTCTTCTTCTTCTTCTTCTTCTTCTTCTTCTTCTTCTTTTTATTCTTCTTCTCTTTCTTCTGCTTCTGCTTTTCCTGCTTCTTCTGCTTCTCTTTCTGCTTCTCATTCTGCTTCTGCTTCTCCTTCTGCTTCTCCTATTGCTTCTGCTGCCCTTCCTTCTCCTTCTCCTACTTCTGCTTCTCCTTCTGCTTTTGCTTCTTCTGCTTCTCCTGCTTCTCCTTCTGCATCTTCTTCTGCTTCTGCTTCTCCTTCTGCTGCTTCTTCTGCTCCTGCTTCTCC
>NW_012316469.1:0-1994 GCF_000151885.1 Dipodomys ordii
AGAGTGATGCTTGACTTCACCATACAAGGGATCATTCCTGGCATGGCAATTATTGTTTCTCAGAATAACTTAAACTGCTTACTTTTGCCTTCTCTGTAACAGTAACCTAAATATGGCTTCCTTGGTTCAGGAGGAAACACACTACCTGTAAACTGGTATTTTATATATCAGCTTACTACCAAAAATATAAAGCTTTGGCTACATGAATGCAAAGGTACTGATTGTCCAACAATACCTTAGTGAGCAGTAGACAATTCTACTCAGCTACCCCCTCATCTCTATCCTCCCTTTCACTCCCCTCCACTCATTTACCCATCCCTTCTTTCTTTGTCTCTCTCCTCCATATTAATCTCTATCTTCTCTCTTTTTCTTTTCCAGTAGCAAGTGATTTGGTTTATCAGACAACACATACACAATTGAACAAATATTTATTTCTCCTCTCTTTGTGATTATTTATTCTTAAGAAGTGAGTTCTAGCACAGCACCAGTGGCTCACACCTAGATACTCAGTAGGTTCAAATTTGACAATTGCAATTCCAAGCTATTTTAATTAGATAAACCTAAGAGATTCTTTTCTGCACTTGTGATAAAAGGAATACGTGAAGGTATGGCTCAGGTGGTATAGAGCAAACATTGAGAATTAAAGCCCAGATAGAGCTCAAGGCCAGGAGTTCAAATCCCAGTACCAGCACAATATAAAAAAAAACTGAGTCCTTTGTCTTAGAAGAGATATTTCTCCAAAAATTCATACACAGGGCAATTTTCAAAGCCCAAGGCTATTTGTAAGGCTCTTTCACATCTTAAACCGATTCCTCTGCTTGATTCACATTATGGAAAATAGGAGTCACACTTCACATTAAAAAGTATGTGCATTGCTGAACAGTTATTCCCATTTTTAATGTAAAGGAAGCATGACAGAGGAATTCACCTCACTTGGGTGACCAAGTTTTGAGTGCTCTACACCTTCCCCAAAGGAGAGAAAAGCCGCTAAATAGAAATAGACTGCATTTTTCTCGCCCAGGCAACTCTGGTCTGCATCCACCAGGGCTTAATACCACTCACACTGTCCACAGAGCCCAGTCCAATTTGTTTCATCCAATTTTGGGAGAGCTGATCTGTGTTAGTCAGCTCAGGATTAAAACGACATTAGAGAGCACTCCGAAATTGGTGAACTTAAAACAGTTTTAAGGTTCCAAACTGAGGATGCTCTACTCCTTCCCAAATGGAGAGACAAGCCTCCAAAGATATATGGACAGCGCCGACCTTTCTCACTAAGCCCTAATCTACATCCTGTTCCACATACTGTCAACAATGACAGGTCCAATTATATTCCTTGCAATTCTGGGAGAGCTGAAAAGTGTTTGAGAGCACAGGATGCAAACGACTAGATAGAGCAACACAGAAATTCGGCGCCTTAAAACAAAATTGTTTTTCAGGGCTCAAATTCTCAATGATCTACATCTTCCTCAAAGGAGAGGTAAGCCTCTAAATACAAGTAGACTGCATCTTTCTAACCCATGTTTCTCCGGTCTGCATAATAGCTTGGCTGAAAGCCACTTATACTGTCCATCCACAGGAACCAGTCCAATTTTGTCTTCCAATTCTGGGAGAACTGACCAGTGTTAGCGAGTTCAGCATGCAAACGAAAGTTTGAGTAAAGCAGAGAAAGTCAGATAAGGTGATGTTAATGAACTGAACCCTAATATATGTATTCAAAGTTTTTTTTATTTGTTTTCAAGCGATTGTTTATGACACATTCATAAGATCATTTCTTTTTTACTTTGTAAGTCTCTCCACCATTTTATAACAACTGTTTCACTGTATTTCATGTCGGTATAATTTGTGGAGGGGAACGGGGAAAACAATTTGTTTCAATAGGGATACAGGTGGACCCATAGCAAAAATACGATGGACAATTAGTTATGTCCAAAACGAACTTTACAACATTGGTTTGTGAGTGGTGGGTGTATGGAGAGGGGAGGACTGTGGGGGAG
>NW_012316470.1:0-1994 GCF_000151885.1 Dipodomys ordii
CTTCTCCTTCTGCTTCAGGTTCTGCTTCTGCTTCTTCGACTTCTACTGCTTCTGCTTCTCCTGCTGCTAATTCTTCCGCTTCTCCTGCTTCTCTTTCTGCTTTTCCTTCTGTTTCTGCTTCTCCTTCTGCTTCTGCTTCTTCTCCTTCTTCTGTTTCTTCTGCTTCTGCTTCTCCTGCTTCTCGTTCTGCTTCTCTTTTTGCTTTTTCTTCTCCTTCTCCTTCTTCTGCTTCTCCTTCTGCTTCTACTTCTCCTTCTGCTTCTTATTCTGCTTCTGCTTCTTTGGCTTCTCCTGTTTCTTCTGCTTCTGCTTCTCCTCCATCTGCTTCTCCTGCTTCTCTTTCTGCTTCTCCTTCGCTTCTGCTTCTCCTTCTGCTTCTGCTTCTGCTCTTCTCCTTTTTCTGTTTCTTTTGCTTCTGTTTCTTCTGCTTCTTCTTCTCCTGTTTCTTCTAATTCTACTTCTGCTTCTCCTTCTTCTCCTCTTTCTGCTTCTACTTCTGCTTCTTCTGATTCTCCTGCTTCTCCTTCTTGTTCTTCTTCTGTTTCTGCTTCTCTTTCTGCTTCTGATTCTCCTTCTGCTGCTCCTTCTCCTTCTTCTGCTTCTCCCACTGCTTCTGCTTCTTTTGCTTATTCTTTTTCTTCTGCTTCTGCTTCTCCTGCTTCTGCTTCTACTGCTTCTCCTTATGCTTCTCCTTATGCTGCTGCTTCTTCTTCTTCTTCCTCTTCTTCTCCTTCTTTTTCGTCTTCTTCTTCTTCCTTTCTTTCTTCTGCTTCTGCTTTTCCTGCTTCTTCTGCTTCTACTGTTTCTCTTTCTGCTTCTCATTCTGCTTCTGCTTCTCCTTCTGCTTCTCCTATTGCTTCTGCTGCACTTCCTTCTCCTTCTCTTTCTCCTACTTCTGCTTCTCCTTCTGCTTCAGCTTCATCTGCTTCTCCTGCTTCTCGTTCTGCATCTTTTTCTGCTTCTGCTTCTCCTTCTGCTGCTTCTTCTGCTTCTGCTACTCCTTCTTCTGATTCTCCTTCTGATTCTCCTTCTACTTCTCTTTCTGCTGTTCCTTCTCCTTCTTCTGCTTCTCCCTCTGATTCTTCTTCTTATGCTTATTCTTTTTCTACTGCTTCTGCTTCTCCTGCTTCTGCTTCTTCTGCTTCTACTTCTTCTCCTTATGCTTCTCCTTCTTCTTCTTCTTCTTCTTCTTCTTCTTCTTCTTCTTCTTCTTCTTCTTCTTCTTCTTCTTCTTCTTCTTCTTCTTCTTCTTCTTCTTCTTCTCTTTCTTCCGCTTCTTATTTTCCTGCTTCTTCTGCTTCTACTGCTTCTCTTTCTTCTTCTCATTCTGCTTCTGCTTCTCCTTCTGCTAATCCTATTGCTTCTGCGGCTCTTCCTTCTCCTTCTCCTACTTCTACTTCTCCTTCTGCTTCTGCTTCTTCTGCTTCTCCTGCTTCTCCTTCTTCTTCAGGTTCTGCTTCTGCTTCTTCGGATTCTTATGCTTCTGCTTCTCCTGCTTCTGCTTCTTCTGCTTCCCCTCCTTCTCTTTCTGCTTCTGCTTCTGTTTCTGCTTCTCCTTCTGCTTGTGCTTCTTGTCCTTCTCCTGTTTCTTCTGCTTCTGCTTCTCCTGTTTCTGCATCTCCTGCTTCTCCTTCTGCTGCAATTTCTGCTTTTCCTGATGTTTTCTTTCTCCTGCTCCTTCTTCTGCTTCTCTTTCTGCTTCTCCTTCTGTTTCTCCTTCTCCTTCTCCTTCTCGTTCTTCTGCTTTTCCTTCTGCTTCTCCTTCTGCTTCTGCATCTTCTGCTTCTTCTTCTACTGCCTCTACTTCTTCTGTTTCTTCTGCATATCCTTCTGCTTCTCCTTCTCCTTTTGCTTCTCTATCTGCATCTGCATCTCCTACTGCTTCTCAAAATTCTGCTTCTTCTGCTTCTCCATCTGCTTCAGATTCTGCATCTGCTTCTTCGGCTTCATTCTGCTTCTGCTACTCCTGCTGCTGCTTCTTCTGCTTCTTTTTC
>NW_012316471.1:0-1994 GCF_000151885.1 Dipodomys ordii
TTTTTCCCCGCTGTGTCCCGCTGTGTACCCCTCTTTGTCCCCCGCTGTGTCTCGCTGTGTCCCCCGCTGTGTCCATGCTCTTTCCCCTCTGTGTCCCGCTGTGTCCCGCTGTGTACTGCTGTGTCCCCCGCTGAGTCCCGCTGTGTCCCAATGTGTCCTCGCTCTGTCCCCCGCTGTGTATCTCTGTGTCCTTCCTGTGTCCCACGCTGTGTCCCGCTGTGTCCCCGCTCTGTCCCCCGCTATGTCCCGCTTTGTCCCCCGCTGTGTCCCGCTCTGTCCTTGCTGTGTCCCCCACTGTGTGCCGCTGTGTCCTCGCTGTTTCCCCGCTTTGTCCCTGCTGTGTGCCTCTGTGTATCCCGCTGTGTCCAGCTTTGTACCCGCTGTGTCTCGCTGTGTCCCACGCTCTGTCCCACACTGTGTCCCGCAGTGTCCCCCGCTGTGTCCCACTGTGTCCCCCGCTGTGTCCCGCTGTGTCCCCCGCTGAGTCCCCGTTGTGTCACCGCTGTGTCCCGCTGTGTCCCCGCTGTGTCCCAATGTGTCCTCGCTCTGTCCCCCTCTGTGTACCGCTGTGTCCTTCCTTTGTCCCCCGCTGTGTCCCGCTGTGTCCCGCTGTGTCCCGCTCTGTCCTTGCTGTGTCCCCCACTGTGTGTAGCTGTGTCCTCGCTGTGTCCCCCGCTGTGTCTCGCTGTGTCCTTTTGTGTCACGCTGTTTCCCCGCTGTGTCCCTGCTGTGTCCCTCTGTGTACCCCGCTGTGTCCAGCTTTGTCCCCGCCGTCTCTCGTTGTGTCCCCCGCTGTGTCCCGCTGTGTCCCCCGCTGAGTCCCAGCTGTGTCCCCGCTGTGTCCCGCTGTGTCCCCCGCTGTGTCCCGCTGTGTCCCTCTGTGTCCTTGCTGTGACCCGCTCTGTCCCCACTGTATCGACGCTGTGTCCCGCTGTGTTCCGCTGTGTCCTCGCTGTGTTCCCCGCTGTGACCCGCTGTGTACCCCTCTGTGTCTCCAGCTGTGTCCCGCTGTGTCCCCCGCTCTGACCCTCTGTGTCCCGCTTTGTCCCCCACTGTGTCCCTGCTGTCTCCCCGGTGTGTCCCACTGTGTCCCGCTGTGTACTGCTGTGTCTCCCGCTGAGTTCCGCTGTGTCCCGCTGTGTCCCCAGTGTGTGCCCGCTGTGTCCCTCTGTGTACCCCGCTGTGTCCAGCTGTGTCCCCGCTGTGTCCCGCTGTGTCCCCTGTCCCCTGCTGTCCCCCGCTGTGTCCCCCGTGGTGTCCCGCTGTGTCTCGCTGTGTCCCTGCTTTGTCCCGCTTTGCCCCTGCTGTGTCACCGTTCTGTCCTGCTGTGTCACACTGTGTCCCGTGTTGTCCCGCTTTTTCCCCCGCTGTGACCTCGCTATGTTTCCAGCTGTGTACCGCTGTGTACCACTCTGTGTCCCCCGCTGTGTCCCGCTGTGTACCCGCTGTGTTCCTCTATGTTCCCTCAGTGTCCCAGCTGTGTCCCGCTGTGTCCTCGCTGTGTCCCCAGCTGTGTACCCCACTCTGTCCCGCTGTGTCCCCCGCTGTGTCTCTGCTGTGTCCCCGCTGTGTCCCGCTTTGTCCTGCTGTGTACTGCTGTGTCCCCCGCTGTGTCCCGCTGTGTCCTGCTGTGTCACGCTGTTTCCCCGCTGCGTCCCCGCTGTGTCCCTCTGTGTACCCAGCTGTGTCCCGCTCTGTCCCGCTGTGTCCCCGCTGTGTGCCCGCTGTGTCCCGCTGTGTACCCCGCTGTGTCCAGCTATGTCACCGCTTGTCTCGCTGTGGCCACTCTCTGTCTCCACTGTCCCCCGCTGTGTCCCCCGCTGTGTCCCACTGTGTCCAGGCAGGGTCACTGCTGTTTCCCGCTGTGTCCCGCTGTGTTCCGTGGTGTCCCTCTTTGTCCCCCGCTGTATCCCCCGCTGAGTCCCCGCTGTGTCACCGCTGTGTCCCACTGTGTCCTCGCTGTGTCCCCCGCTGTCTCCAGCTCTGTCCCCCGC
>NW_012316472.1:0-1994 GCF_000151885.1 Dipodomys ordii
TCCGGCTTTGTCCCCCGCTGTGTCCCCCAGTGAGTCTCCGCTGTGTCCCCGCTTTGACCCGCTGAGTCCTCCATGTGTTCCCCGCTGTGTCTTGCTGTGTCCCCCGCTGTGTCCCCGCAGTGTCAGCGCTGTGTTCCGCTGTGTCCCCGCTGTGCCCCCCGCTGTCTCCAGCTCTGTCCCCTGCTGTGTCTCACGCTTTGTCCCCGCTGTGTACCACTGCGTCCCGCTGTGTCCCGCTGTGCCCCCACTGTGTCCCGTTGTGTCCACAGCTTTGTACCATGCTGTGTAACGCTGTGTCTCCGCTGTATCTACGCTGTGTCCCGCAGGGTGCCGCTGTGTCCTCGCTGTGTTCCCCGCTGTGTCCAGCTGTTTCCCCCACTGTGTCCCCCACTGTGTCCTCGCTGTGTCCCCCGCTGTGTCCCGCTGTGTCCCGCTGTGTCCTCGCAATGTCCCGCTCTGTGTCCTCGCTGTGTCCACCGCCGTGTCCCGCTGTGTGCCACTGTGTCCCGCTGCGTCCCCGCTGTGTCCTGCTGTATCCCGCTTTGTCCCCTGCTGTGTCCCCGGCTGAGTCTCGCTGTGTCCCCCTGTGTCCTCTCTGTGTCCCCCGCTGTGTCCTGCTCTGTTCCCCACTGTGTCTCCCGTTTTGTCCCTGCTGTGCCCCACTGTGTCCAGCTGTGTCCCGCTGTGTCCCGCTGTGTCCCCCACTGTGTACCGTTGTGTCAACAGCTGTGTACCCCGCTGTGTCCCGCTGTGTCCCCGCTGTATCGTCGCTGTGTCCCTCTGGGTCCTGATGTGTCTCTCTCTGTGTTCCCCACTGTGAACCGCTGTGTCTCCCGCTGTGTCCCTCGCTGTGACCCCCGCTGTGTCCCGCTGTGTCCTGCTGTGTCCCCCGCTGTGTCCTTGCTGTGTCCCCGCTGGGTCCCGCTGGGTCCCACAGTGTCCCCCGCTGAGTCCGATTGTGTCACCGCTGTGTCCCGCTGTGTCCCCACTCTATCGACTCTGTGTCCCGCTGGGTCCCGCTGGGTCCTCTCTTTGTTCCCCGCTGTGTCCCGCTGTGTCCCCCGATGTGTCTCTCGCTGTGTCCCGCTGTGTCTCCGCAGGTTCACCGCTGTTTCACGCTGTGTCTTGCAGTGTTCCGTGGTGTCCCGCTTTGTCCCCCGCTGTGTCCCGCTGTGTCCACTGCTGGGTCCCCGCTTGGTCCCGCTGTGTCTCACTGTTTCCCGCTGTGTCCTCGCTTTTTCCCATGCTGTGTTCCGCTGTGTCCTCCCTGTGTCCCCCACTGTGTCCCGCTGTGTCCTGCTGTGTCCCCCGCTGGGTCCCGCTGGGTCCCGCAGTGTCCCCCGCTGTGTCCTGCTGGGTCCCGCTGTGTCCCTGCTGTGTCCCTGCTGTGTCCAGCTGTGTCCCCCGCTGTGTCCCGCTGGGTCCCGCTGTGTCCTCCGCTGTGTACCGCTGTGTCCCCGCAGGTTCACCCCTGTTTCACGCTGTGTCCTGCTGTGTTCCGTGGTGTCCCGCTTTGTCCCCAGCTGTGTCCCGCTGTGTCCACTGCTGGGTCCCCGCTGGGTCCCGCTGTGTCTCGCTGTTTCCCGCTGTGTCCTCGCTTTGTCCCATGCTGTGTTCCGCTGTGTCCTCCCTGTGTCCCCCGTTGTGTCCCGCTGTGTCCCCCGCTGTGCCCCGCAGTGTCCCGCTGTGTCCCGCTGTGTCCTCGCTGTGTCCCACTGCGTCCCCGCTGTTTCCCCGCTGGGTCCTGCTGTGTCCCGCTGGGTCCCGCTGGGTCCCCCGCTTTGTCCCTCTGTGTCCTCGCAGTGTCCCCGCTGTGTCCCGCTGTGTCCCACTGTGGCCTGTGGTGTCCCGATTTGTCCCCCACTATGTCCCCCACTGTGTCCCCCGCTGAGTCCTCTATGTGTCGCCGCTGTGTCCCGCTGTGTCCTCGCTGTGTCCCCTGCTGTCTCCCGCTTTGTCCCACGCTGTGTCCCACTGTGTCCCGCTGTGTCCTC
>NW_012316473.1:0-1994 GCF_000151885.1 Dipodomys ordii
CTGTGTCCTCGCTGTGTCCCCCGCTGTGTCCCTTTGTGTCCCCAGCTGTGTACCCCGCTGTGTTCTGCTGTGTCCCCGCTGTATCGACGCTGTGTCCTGCTGGGTCCCGCTGGGTCCTCTCTGTGTTCCCCGTTGTGTCCCGCTGTGTCCCCTGCTGTGTCCCCGCTGTGTTCCTGCTGTGTCCCTGCTGTGTTGCCGCTGTGTCCCGCTGTGTCCTGCTGTGTCCTCGCTGTGTCCCACGCTGTGTTCCGCTGTGTCCCCCGCTGTGTCCCGGTGTGTCCCGCTGTGTCCTCACTGTGTCCCGTTGTGTCCCCCGCTGTGTCCCGCTGTGTCCCGCTGTGTCCCTGCTGTGACCCGCTCTGTCCCCGCTGTATTGACGCTGTGTCCCGGTGTGTCCCGCTGTGTCCGCGCTGTGTTTCCGGCTGTGTCCCGCTGTGTACCCCTCTGTGTCCCCCGCTGTGTCCCGCTGTGTCCCCTCTCTGTCCCCTACTGACCCCCGATGTGTCCCCTGCTGTGTCTTGCTCTGTCGCCCGCTTTGTCCCGCTGTGCCCCTGCAGTGTCCCCGCTGTGTCCCACTGTGTCACACTGTGTCCCGTGTTGTCCCGCTTTGTCCCCCGCTGTGAACTCGCAGTGTTTCCCGCTGTGTCCCGCTGTGTCCTCGCTGTGTTCCCCGCTGTGTCCTGCTGTGTCCCCCGTTGTGTCCACCGCTGTGTCCTCGCTGTGTCCCCCGCTTTGTCCAGCTGTGTCCTCGCTGGGTCCCCCGCTGTGTCCCGCTGTGTCCCCCGCTGTGTCCCGCTGTGTCTGACTGTGTCCCGCTCTGTCCCCGCTGTGTCCCGCTGTGTCCCTCTGTGTCCCCGCTGTGTGCCCGCTGTGTCCCGCTGTGTACCCCGCTGTGTCCAGCGGTGTCCTTTTGTGTCACGCTGTTTCCCCGCTGTGTCCCTGCTGTGTCCTCTGTGTACCTCGCTGTGTCCAGCTTTGTCCCCGCTGTGTCTCGCTGTGTCCCACGCTCTGTCCCACGCTGTGTCCCGCAGTGTCCCCCGCTGTGTCCCGCTGTGTCCCCCGCTGTGTCCCACTGTTTCCCCCGCTGAGTGCCCGCTGTGTCACCGCTGTGTCCCGCTGTTTCCTCGCTGTGTCCCCTGCTGTCTCCCTCTCTGTCCCCCGCTGTGTCTCACGCTTTGTCCCCGCTGTGCTGTGTCCCACTGTGTCCCGCTGTGTCCGGCTGTGCCCCCACTGTGTCCCGGTGTGTCCACAGTGTGTACCACGCTGTGTAACGCTGTGTCCTCGCTGTGTTCCCCACTGTGTCCTGCTGTGTCCCCCGCTGTGTCCCCCGCTGTCTCCAGCTCTGTCCTCCGCTGTGTCTCACGCTTTGTCCCCGCTGTGTCCCACTGTGTCCCGCTGTGTCCCCTGCTGTGTACCCTGCTTTGTCCCGCTGTGTTCCCAGCTGTGTCCTGCTGTGTCCCCCGCTGTGTCCCGCTGTGTCCTCGCTGTGTCGCGCTCTGTCTCCCCCTTGTCCCCGCTGTGTCCCGCGCTGTCCCGTGGTGTCCCGCGTTGTCCCCCGCTGTGTCCGCCGCTGAGTCCCCGCTGTGTCCCCGCTGTGTCCCGCTCTGTCCTCCCTGTGTCCCCCGCTGTGTCCCGCTGTGTCCCGCTGTGTCTACTGCTGTGTTCCTGCTGTGTCCAGCTGTGTCCCGCTGTGTCCCCCTGTGTCCTAACTGTGTCCCACGCTGTGTTCCGCTGAGTGCTTGCTGTGTCCCCCGATGTGTCCCATTGTGTCCCCAGCCGTGTACCCCGCTGTGGCCCACTCTGACCCCGCTGTATCGACGCTGTGTCCCGCTGGGTCCCGCTGTGTCCTCGCTGTGTCCACCGCTGTGTCCCGCTGTGTCCCCGCTGTGTCCCGCTTTTCCCCGCGCTGTGTCCCGCTGTGTCCTCGCTGTGTCCCCCGCTGTGTCCCGCTGTGTCCCCCGCTGTGTCCTGATGTGTCCCGCTTTGTCCCGCTG
>NW_012316474.1:0-1994 GCF_000151885.1 Dipodomys ordii
GAAGAAGGGAGGAAGGGAGAAAGAGAAGGGATTTGGGATTAGGAGGAGCAGAAAGATTATCAGAAAGCAGAACGAGAAGCAGAAGGAGCAGCAGAAGGAGAAGCAGAAAGGAGAAGCAGAAGAAAGGAGAAGCAGAAGCAGAAGAAGCAGCAGAAGGAGAAGCAGAAGCAGAAGAAGATGCAGAAGGAGAAGCAGAAGAAGCAAAAGCAGAAGGAGAAGCAGAAGTAGGAGAAGGATAAGGAGAAGGAAGGGCAGCAGAAGCAATAGGAGAAGCAGAAGGAGAAGCAGAAGCAGAATGAGAAGCAGAAAGAGAAGCAGTAGAAGCAGAAGAAGCAGGAAAAGCAGAAGCAGAAGAAAGAGAAGAAGAAGAAGAAGAAGAAGAAGAAGAAGAAGAAGAAGAAGAAGAAGAAGAAGAAGAAGAAGAGGAAGAAGAAGACGAAGAAGAAGACGAAGGAGAAGACGAAGAAGAAGAAAAAGAAGAAGAAGAAGAAGCATAAGGAGAAACATAAGGAGAAGCAGTAGAAGCAGAAGAAGCAGAAGCAGGAGAAGCAGAAGCAGAAGAAAAAGAATAAGCAGAAGAAGCAGAAGCAGAAGCAGGGGGAGAATCAGAAGAAGGATAAGGAGAAGGAGCAGCAGAAGGAGAAGCAGAAGCAGATTGAGAAGCAGAAACAGAAGGAGAACAAGAAGGAGAAGCAGGAGAATCAGAAGAAGCAGAAGTAGAAGCAGAAAGAGAAGGAGAAGAAGGAGAAGCAGAAGTAGAATCAGAAGAAACAGAAGAAGGACAAGCAGAAGAAAAAGAAGCAAAAGAAACAGAAGAAGGAGAAGAGCAGAAGCAGAAGCAGAAGGAGAAGCAGAAGCAGCAGAATCATAATCTGAAGCAGAAGGAGAAACAGAAGAAGCACAATCTGAAGCAGAAGCAGAAGAAACAGTAATAGTAGAATAAGCAGAAGCAGAAGCAGCAGGAGAAGCAGAAGAAGAAGACGGAGAAGGCGAGAGAGAAGGATTAGGTGTAGGAGAAGCAAAAGGATAAGCAGAAGCAGAAAGAGACGCAGAATGAAAAGCAGCACAAGAAGTAGGAGAAGCAGGAGAAACAGAAGACGCAGAAGCAGAATGAGAAGCAGAAGGAGAAATTGAAGCAGAAGCAGAAGGAGAAGCAGAAGCAGAAGGAGAAGCAGAAGAAGGAGAAGGAGAAAGAGAACGAGAAAGAGAAGCAGAACGAGAAGCAGGAGAAGCAGAAGCAGAAGAAACAGAAGGAGAAGAAGCAGAAGCAGAAGCAGAAACAGAAGGGAAAGCAGAAAGAGAAGCAGGAGAAGCAGAAGAAGCAGAATCTGGAGAAGCAGAATGAGAAGCTGAAGCAGAATGAGAAGCAGGAGAAGCAGAAAAAGCAGAATCTGGAGAAGCAGAATGAGAAGCTGAAGGAGAAGCAGAAGAGGAAAGAGAATCAAAAGCAGCAGGAGAAGCAGAAGAAACATAAGAAGCAGCAGCAGTAGCAGTTGCAGCAGAAGCACAAGGAAAAGCAGAAAAACGAGGAGGAGAAGGAAAAACAGAAGCAGAAGCAGAAGGAGAATCAGAAGGAGAAGCAGAAGAAGCAGAAGGAGAAGCAGAAGCAGAAGAAGCAGCAGAAGGAGAAGAAGAAGCAGAAGAAGATGCAGAAGGAGAAGCTGTGAGAAGAAGCAGACGCAGAAGAAGAAGTAGAAGTAGGAGAAAGAGAAGGAAGAGAAGCAGAAGCAATAGGAGAAGCAGAAGGAGAAGCAGAAGTAGAATGAGAAGCAGAAAGAGAAGCAGTAGAAGCAGAAGAAGCAGGGAAAACAGAAGCAGAAGAAAGTGAAGAGGATGATGATGTGATACGATGATGATGATGATGACGATGATGACGACGACGATGACTGAGGAGGAGGAGAAGAATGAGAAGCATAATGAGAAGCAGTAGAAGCAGATGAGCAGAGCAGGAGAAGCAGAGAAAAGATAGTCATAGGAGCAGAATCAGAGGGAGT
>NW_012316475.1:0-1994 GCF_000151885.1 Dipodomys ordii
CTCCTTCTGCTTCTGCTTCTCCTTCTGCTTCTGCTCTTCTCCTTCTTCTGTTTCTTTTGCTTCTGTTTCTTCTGCTTCTTCTTCTTCTGTTTCTTCGGATTCTACTTCTGCTTCTCCTTCTTCTCCTTCTCTTTCTGCTTCTTCTAATTCTCCTGCTTCTCCTTCTTGTTCTCCTTCTGTTTCTGCTTCTCTTTCTGCTTCTGCTTCTCCTTCTGCTGCTCCTTCTCCTTCTCCTTCTTCTGCTTCTCTCACTGCTTCTGCTTCTGCTTCTTTTGCTTATTCTTTTTCTTCTGCTTCAGCTTCTCCTGCTTCTGCTTCTTCTGCTTCTCCTTATACTTCTCCTTATGCTTCTCCTTATGCTTCTCCTTATGCTGCTGCTTCTTTTTCTTCTTCTTCTTCGTCTTCTTCTTCTTCTCTTTCTTCTGCTTCTGCTTTTCTTGCCTCTTCTGCTTCTACTGCTTTCTTTCTGCTTCTTGTCCTTCTCCTGTTTCTTCTCCTTCTGCTTCTCCTGCTTCTGCTTCTTCTGCTTTTCCTGCTTCTCTTTCTGCTTCTCCTTCTGCTTCTCCTTCTGGTTCTGCTCCTTCTCCTTCTTCTGTTTCTTCTTCTTCTGCTTCTCCCACTTGTGCTTCTTCTGCTTCTCCTGCTTCTCGTTCTGCTTCTCTTCGTCGGCTTCTCTTTCTATTTCTGCTTCTGCTTCTTCTCACTCTGATTCTCCTCCTTCTTCTTCTCCTTCTGCTTCTGCGTCTTCTGCATTTCCTGCTTCTCCTTCTGCATCTCCTTCTGCTTGTGCTTTTCCTTCTGCTTCTTCTTCTGCTCCGGCTTCTCCTTCTCCTTTTTCTGCTTCTCCGTCTGCTTCTGTTTCTTCTGCTTTTCCTGTTTCTCCTTCTGCTTCTCCTTCTATTTCTCCTTCTCGTTCTTCTGCTATTCCTTCTACTTCTCTTTTTGCTTCTGCATCTTCAGCTTCTTCTACTACTGATTCTGCTTCTTCTGTTTCTTCTGCTTCTCCTTCTGCTTTTGCTTCTCTTTCTGCTTCTGCTTCTCCTTCTGGTTCTCCTTCTTCTTCTCCATATTCTGCTTCTTCTACTTCTCCTGCTTCTCCTTCTGCTTTAGTTTCTGCTTTTGCTTCTTCGGCTTCTTCTGCTTCTTTTTCTGCTTCTCCTTCTGTTTCTGCTTCTCTTTCTGCTTCTGCTTCTTCTCCTTCTTCTATTTCTTCTGATTCTGCTTCTCCTGCTTCTGCTTCTCATGCTTCTCCTTCTGTTTCTCTTTATGCTTCTCCTTCTGCTTCTCCTTCTTCTGCTTCTACGACTGCTTCTGCATCTTCTGCTTCTTCTGCGACTGCCTCTGCTTCTTCTGTTTCTTCTGCTTCTCCTTCTGCTTCTCCTTCTGCTTTTGCTTCTCTTTCTGCTTCTGCTTCTCCTTCTGCTTCTCCAGATTCTGCTTCTTCTGCTTCTCCTCTTCTCCTTCTGCTTCAGGTTCTGCTTCTGCTTCTTCGGCTTCTTCTGCTTCTGCTTCTCCTGCTGCTGCTTCTTCTGCTGCTCCTGCTTCTATTTCGGCTTTTCCTTCTGTTTCTGCTTCTCCTTCTGCTTCTGCTTCTTCTCCCTCTTATGTTTCTTCTGCTTCTGCTTCTCCTGCTTCTGCTTCTCCTGCTTCTCGTTGTGCTTCTCGTTGTGCTGCTCTTTCTGCTTCTCTTTCTGCTTCTACTTCTCCTTCTCTTTCTTCTGCTTCTCCTTCTGCTTCTTCTTCTCCTTCTGCTTCAATTTCTCCTTCTGCTTCTCATTCTGCATCTGCGTCTTCTGTTTCTTCTGCTTCTCCTGCTTCTGCTTCTCCTGCTTCTCCTACTTCTCGTGCTGCTTCTCCTTCTGCGTCTCTTTCTGCTTCTGCTTATCCTTTTGCTTCTCCTACTCCTAATCCTTCTCTTTCGCCTTCTCCTTCTTGTTCTTCTGCTTGTCCTGGTGCAATCTGCTTCTGCTTATTCTACTATTTCTGTTTCTTCT
>NW_012316476.1:0-1994 GCF_000151885.1 Dipodomys ordii
CTCCTCCTCCTCCTCCTCCTTCTTCTTCTCCTTTTCATTCTTCTTCTTGTTGTTCTTCTTGTTCTTCTTGTTCTTGTTCTTCTTGTTCTTGTTCTTGTTCTTCTTCTTCTTCTTCTTCTTCTTCTTCTTCTTTTTCTTCTTCTTCTTCGTGTTCTTCTTCTTCTTCTTCTTCTTTTCTTCTTCTCCTTCTCCTTCTTCTGCTTCTCCTTCTGATTCTACTTCTCCTTCAGCTTCTGCTTCTGCTTCACTTTCTCCTTTTTCTGCTTCTCATTCTTCTTCTGCTTCTTCTGTCTCTTCTTCTTCTGCTTCTCCTTCTTCTGCTCCTTCTGCTTCTCCTTCTGCTTCTCCTTCTGCTTCTCTTTCTGCTTCTGCTTATCCTTCCGCTTCTCCTACTCCTAATCCTTCTCTTTCTCCTTCTACTTCTCCTTCTTTTGCTTCTCATTCTGCTTCTGCTTCTCGTTCCACTTCTGCTTCTCCTTCTGTATCTCCTTCTGCTTCTCCTTGTTCTGCTTCTCATTTTTCTGCTTCTCCTTCTGCTTTTCCTTCTGCTTCTCCTTCTGCTTCTCCTTCTTGTGATTCTTCCTCTTCTTCTTCTTCTTCCTCTTCTTCTTCTTCTTCCTCTTCTTCCTCTTCTTCTTCTTCTTCTTCTTCTTCTTCTTCTTCTTCTTCTTCTTCTTCTTCTTCTTCTTCTTCTTCTTCTTCTTCTTCTTCTTCTTCTATTTCTGCTTTTCCTTCTCCTTCCTTTCTTCTGCATCACCTTCTGCTTCTGCTACTCCTTCAGTTTCTGCTTCTGCTTCAATTTCTCCTTCTTCTGCTTCTCATTCTGCTTCTGCTTCTTCTCTTTCTTCTTATTCTGCTTCTCCTGCTTCTGCTTCTTCTACTCCTTCTGCTTCTCCCTCTGCTTCTCCTTCTTCTTCTCTTTCTGCTTCTGCTATACTTCTGCTTCTCCTACTCCTAATCCTTTTCTTTCTCCTTCTACTTCTCCTTCTTCTACTTCTCATTCTGCTTCTGCTTCTCCTTCTTCTTCTGCTTCTCCTTCTGTAACTCCTTTTGCTTCTGCTTCTCCTTCTTCTGCTTCTCCTTCTGCTTCTTCTGATTTTCCTGCTTCTCCTTCTCCTTCTGCTTCCCCTTCTGCTTCTCCTATTGCTTCTACTTCAATTTCTTCTTCTTCTGCTTTTCATTCTGCTTCTTCTTCTGCTTCTCATGCTTCTGCTTCTTCTGCTTCTCCTTCTGCTTATCTTTCTGCTTCTCCTACTCCTTATCCTTCTCTTTCTCCTCTCTTTCTCCTTCTCCTTCTCCTTCTCCTTCTTCTGCTTCCCCTTCTCCTTCTCCTACTCCTTCTCCTTCTTCTTCTTCTTCTTCTTCTTCTTCTTCTTCTTCTTCTTCTTCTTCTTCTTCTTCTACTTAATCTTCTTCTTCTTCTTCATCTTCTACTTATTCTTCTTCTTCTTCTTCTACTTCTGCTTCTCCCGCTTCTGCTTCTCCTTCCTTTCCTCTGCTTCTGCTTCTCCTTCTTCTGCTTCCCTTTCTGCTTCTGCTTCTTCTGATTCTCCAACTAATCCTTCTTCTTCTCCTTCTGTTTCTGCTTCTATTTCTGCATCTCCTTGTGCTTCACCTTCTGCTGCTCCTTCCCCTTCTTCTGTTTCTCCCTCTGCTTCTGCTTCTTATGCTTCTTCTTTTTCTTCTGCTTCTGCTTCTCCTGCTTCTGCTTCTTATGCTTCTACTGCTTCTTCTTCTGCTTCTGCTTCTACTTCTCTTTCTGCTTCTGCTTCTCCTGCTTGTTTTTCTGCTTCTTCTGCTGCTTCTCCTTCTGCTGCTTCTTCTACTTCTCCATCTGCTTCTCTTTTTGCTTCTCCTTCTGCTTCTTCTGTTTCTCCTGCCTGAATTTGTGGTTCTACTTCTTCTGCTGCTTCTCCTTTTGCTCTGCCTCTACTTCTGCTTCTAAATCTACTTCTTCCGCTTCTTCTCTTTCGGCTTCTCCTGCTTCTGCTTCA
>NW_012316477.1:0-1994 GCF_000151885.1 Dipodomys ordii
GGACACAGTGGGTACAAAGCGTGAGACACAGCGGGGGACAGAGCTGGAGACAGCGGGGGACACAGCCAGGATATAGCGGGACACAGTGTCGATACAGAGGGCACACAGCGTTACACAGCGTGGTACACACTGTGGACACAACGGGACACAGTGGGGGCACAGCCGGACACAGCGGGACACAGTGGGACACAGCGGGGACAAAGCGTGAGACACAGCGGGGGACAGAGAGGGAGACAGCAGGGGACACAGCAAGGAAACAGCGGGACACAGCGGTGACACAGCGGGGACTCAGCGGGGGACACAGTGGGACACAGCGGGGGACACAGCGGGACACAGCGCGGGACAAGGCAGGACACAGTGTGGGACAGAGCGTGGGACTCAGCGAGATACAGCGGGGACAAAGCTGGACACAGCGAGGTACACAGAGGGACACAGCAGGGACACAGCGGGGACACTGCGGGAACATAGCGGGACACAGCGGGGGACACAGGGGGACACAGCGGGACACAGCAGGGACAGAGCGTGACACAGCGGGTCACAGCGGGGACACTGCGGGAACATAGCGGGACACAGCGGGGTACACAGCAGGACACAGCAGTGGACACAGCGGGAACACAGCTGGACACAGCGGGGTACACAGTGGGACACAGGGTGCACACAGTGGGGACACAGCGGGGGACACAGCGGGACACAGCGGGTCACAGCGGGGGACACAGCGGGGGACACAGCGGGGGACAGCAGAGGACAGAGAGGGGACACAGCGGACACAGCAGGGTACACAGAGGGACACAGCGGGCACACAGTGGGGACACAGCGGGACAAAGCAGGACACAGCAGGGAGAGAGCAGGACAGAGCTTGACACAGCGAGGACACATTGGGACACAGCGGGACACAGAGGAACTCAGCGGGAGACACAGCAGTACACAGCGGGAAACAGTGTGACACACCGGGGAGACAGCAGGGACACAGTGGGGGAAACAGCAGGACACAGCGGGTCACAGCGGGGGACACAGCGGGACACAGCGGGGGACACAGCGAGGACACAGCGGGTCACAGCGGGACACAGCGTGGGACAAAGCAGGAGACAGCGAGGGACAAAGCAAAGACCCAGCTGGACACAGCGGGGTACACAGCGGGACACAGCGGGGGACACAGAAGGGTACACAGCGGGACACAGCGAGAAACACAGCGAGGTCACAGCGGGGGCCAAAGTGAGACAACACGGGACACAGTGTGATACAGTGTGACACAGCGGGGACACTGCAGGGGCCCAGCGGGACAAAGCGGGCAACACAGCGGGACACAGCGGGACACAGCAGGAGACACAGCGGGGAACAGCAGGGGACAGAGAGGGGACACAGCGGGAGACACTAAGGGGGACAGCAGGGGACACAGAGGGGACACAGCGGGACACAGCGGGAACACAGCTGGACACAGCGGGGTACACAGCGGGACACAAGGGGCACACAGTGGGGACACAGCAGGGGACAAAGCGGGACACAGCTGGTCACAGCGGGGGACACAGCTGGACACAGCGGGTCACAGCGGGGGACACAGCGGGACACAGCGGGGGACACAGAGGGGTACAAAGCGGGACACAGCCGGGAACACAGCGTGGACACAGCAGGACACAGCGGGACACAGCGGTCCACAGCGGGACACAGCGGGGGACACAGTGGGACACAACGGGGACACAGCAGGACACAGCGGGACACAGCGGGGGACACAGCGGTACACAGCTTGGGACACAGCGAGGACAAAGCGGGACACAGCGGGACACAGCGGGGACACAGCAGGGACACAGCAGGACACAGCAGGGGACACAGCGGGGGACACAGCGGGACACAACGGGGAACACATCGAGGACACAGCGGGACCTAGCAGGACACAGCGTCGATACAGAGGGGACACAGCGGGACACAACGGGGACACAGTGGGACACAGCGGGACAAAGCGGCAGATACAGCGGGACACAGCAGGCACACAGCGGGGA
>NW_012316478.1:0-1994 GCF_000151885.1 Dipodomys ordii
GTCCCCCGATGAGTCCCGCTGAGTCAACTGCTGAGCACCCAGGATGAGTCCCGATGTATCCCACTGAGTTCCCGCTGTGTCCCTCAATGTATCCCACTCAGGAATCCGCTGAGTCCCTCGCTGTGTCCCCCCGCAGTGTCCAGATGTGTCCCCCGCTGTAACCTGCAGAGTCACGCTCTGTCCCCGATGTGCCCTCGCTGTGTCCCCGCTATGTACCCCCACTGTTTCCCCCTGCTGTGTCCCGGCTGTGTCCCCAATGTGTCCCGCTCTGTCCCCCTCTGTGTCCCGATATGTCCCACTGTGTCCCCGCAATGTCACTGCTGTTTCCTGCTGAGTCACGATGAGTTCAGTAGTGTCCCTCTTTGTCTCCCGCTGTGTCCCCCCGCTGTGTCCCGCTGTGTCCCGACTGTGTCCCGCTCTGTCCCCGCTGTGTCCCGCTGTGTCCCGCTGTGTCCCACTGCGTCCCGCTGTATCCCGCTGTGCCCCCACTGTGTCCCGTTGTGTCCACAGCTTTGTACCATGCTGTGTAACGCTGTATCGACGCTGTGTTCCGCTGGGTCCCAATGTGTCCTCGCTGTGTTCCCCGCTGTGTCCAGCTGTTTCCCCCACTTTGTCCCCCACTGTGTCCTCGCTCTGTCCCCTGCTGTGTCCCTCTGTGTCCCGCTGTGTCCTGGCTGTGTGCCCCTCTGTGTCCCGCTGTGTCCCCCGCCGTGTCCCGCTGTGTCCCGCTGTGTCCCGCTGCGTCCCCGCTGTGTCCTGCTGTGTCCCGCTTTGTCCCCCACTGTGTCCCGCAGTGACCCCGCTGTGTCCCGCTGTGTCCCACTGTGTCCCGTGGTGTCCCGCTTTGTCCCCTGCTGTGTCCCCGGCTGAGTCTCGCTGTGTCCCCACTGTGTCCTCTCTGTGTCCCCCGCTGTGTCCTGCTCTGTTCCCCACTGTGTCTCCCGTTTTGTCCCCGCTGTGCCCCACTGTGTCCCGCTGTGTCCCGCTGTGTCCCCCACTGTGTCCCGTTGTGTCAACAGCTGTGTACCCCGCGGTGTCCCCGCTGTATCGACGCTGTGTCCCGCTGGGTCCTGCTGTGTCTCTCTCTGTGTTCCCCACTGTGTCCCGCTGTGTCCCCCGCTGTGTCACTCGCTGTGTCCCCCGCTATGTCCTGCTGTGTCCCGCTGTGTCCCCCGCTGTGTCCTTGCTGTGTCCCCGCTGTGTTCCGCTGGGTCCCGCAGTGTCCCCCGCTGAGTCCCGTTGTGTCACCGCTGTGTCCCGCTGTGTCCCCGCTCTATCGACGCTGTGTCCCGCTGGGTCCCGCTGTGTCCTCTCTTTGTTCCCGCTGTGTCCCGCTGTGTTCCCCACTGTGTCTCTCGCTGTGTGCAGCTGTGTCCCCGGCTGTGTCCGGCTGTGTCCCGCTGTGTCCCCCGCTGTGTCCTTGCTGTGTCCCCGCTGTGTCCCGCTGTGTCCCGCAGTGTCCCCAGCTGTGTCCCGCTGTGTCACCGCTGTGTCCCGCTGTGTCCTCGCTGTGTCCCCCGCTGTGTCCCGCTTTGTCCCTGCTGTGTACTCCGCTCTGTCCCTCTGTGTCCCCCGCTGTGTCCCACTGTGTCCCCTGCTGTGTCCCCACTGTGTCACGCTGTGTTTCGCTGTGTCCGGCTGTGTCCTCACTCTGTCTCCCTCAGTATCCAGCTGTGTCCTCCCTGTGTCCCCCGCTGTGTCCTGCTAAGTCCCTTGCTGTGTCCCGCTGAGTCCCGCTGTGTCATGCTCTGTCCCCTCTGTGTCCCTCTGTGTCCAGCTCTGTCCCCGTTGTGTGTCCGCTGTGCCCCACTGTGTACCCTTCTGTGTCCAGCTGTGTCCCCTCTGTGTCCCGCTTTGTCCCTTCTCTGTCCCCCGCTGTCTACCGCTGTGTCCCCCGGCTGTGTCCCGCAGTGTCCCCGCTGTGTCCCGCTGTGTCCTACAAAAGTGTCCCCCGCTGTGTCCCGCTAAGTCCCTTGCTGTGTCCCGCTGAGTGA
>NW_012316479.1:0-1994 GCF_000151885.1 Dipodomys ordii
CACAACGGGATACATTGGGGTAGACAGGGATGACACAGTGTGACACAGTGGTACACAGCGGGAGACAAAGCGGTACACAGTGGTAGACACATGGAGGACAGAGAGGGACACAGCGGCGACACAGAGGGGACGCAGCTGGGGACACAGCGTGGGACAAAGTGGGACACCACGGGACACAGTGTTACACAGCGGGACACAGCGGGGACACTGCGGGACACAGCAAGATAAAGCGGGGGACACAGCGGGACACAGCGTCGATACAGCGGGCACACAGCGTTACACAGCGTGGTACACAGCTGTGGACACAACGGGACACAGTGGGGGCACAGCTGGACACAGCGGGACACAGTGGGACACAGCGGGGACAAAGCGTGAGACACAGCGGAGGACACAGCTGGAGACAGCGGGGGACACAGCGGGGGACACAGCAGGACACAGTGGGGAACACAGCGAGGACACAGCGTTACACAGCGTGGTAAACACTGTGGACACAACGGGACACAGTGGGGTCACAGCTGGACACAGCGGGACACAGTGGGACACAGCACAGCGGGGACACAGAGGGACACAGCGGGACACAGCGGGGACAGAGCGGGACACAGCGGGAAACACTGCGAGGTCACAGCGGGGGACAAAGCGGGACAACACGGGACACAGTGTGACACAGTGGGACACAGCGGGGACACTGCAGGGGCACAGCGGTACAAAGAGGGCGACACAGTGACACACAGCGGGGGACACAGCGGGGGTCAGCAGGGGACAGAGAGGGGACACAGCGGGACACAGCAGGGGACACAGAGGGGTACACAGCGGGACACAGCCGGAAACACAGCGCGGACATAGCGGGACACACCGGGACACAGCGTTTATACAGCGGGGACAGAGAGGGTCACAGCAGAAACACAGCGGGACACAGCGGGACACAGCGGGGGACACAGCGGGACACAGCTGGGGACACAGCGAGGACACAGCGGGACACAGCGGGGGACACAGCGGAACACAGCGTGGGACACAGCGAGGACACAGCAGGACACAGCGGAACACAGCGGCGACACAGCAGGGACACAGCAGGGACACAGTGGGGACACAGCGGGGGACACAGCGGGACACAACGGGGGACACAGCGGGACACAGCGGGGGACACAGCAAGGACACAGCGGGACACAGCGGGGGACACAGCGAGGACACAGCGGGGGACACAGCGGGGGACACAGCGGGACACAGCGGGGAAAACAGCGAGGACCCAGCGGGACCCAGCAGGACACACCATCGATACAGCGGGCACACAGCGTTACACAGCGTGCTACACAGCTGTGGACACAACGGGACACAGTGGGGGACACAGCGAGGACACAGCTGGACACAGCGGAACACAGCGGGAGACAAAGCGGGACACAGTGGGGGACACAGCGAGGACAGAGAGGGACACAGCGGCGACACAGAGGGGACGCAGCTGGGGACACAACGTGGGACAAAGTGGGACACCACGGGACACAGTGTTACACAGCGGGACACAGCGGGGACACTGCGGGACACAGCAAGATAAAGCGGGGGACACAGCGGGACACAGCGTCGATACAGCGGGCACACAGCTTTACACAGCGTGGTACACAGCTGTGGACACAACGGGACACAGTGGGGGCACAGCGGGACACAGCGGGACACAGTGGGACACAGCGGGGACACAGCGGGGACACAGCGAAAACACAGCGGGGACTCAGCTGGGGACACAGCAGGGGACACAACGGGGCACATCGGGGGACACAACAAGTACTCAGCGGAACACAGCGTGGGACACAGTGAGGACACAGGGGGACACAGCAGGACACAGCGGGACACAGCAGGAACACAGCAGTAGACACAGCGGTACAAAGCAGGGGACACAGTGGGACACAGCGGGGGACACAGGGAGGACAGAGCGGGACACAGCGGGGACACAGCGGGGACTCAGACGGGGGACACAGCGGGGGACACAGCGGGACACAGCGGGACAC
>NW_012316480.1:0-1994 GCF_000151885.1 Dipodomys ordii
AGATAGTAGCAGAATTTTGTAGATGAAGGAGAATCTGGAGGAGAAGCAGAATGCAGAAAGATAATTTTTATTCTGTAGTTTTTTTTATAATGTGATTTTTTTTTATTTTTTATATGTATAATTTTTTTTAAGTTGAAGATGCAGAAGCAGTTTGAGAAGCAGAAGGAATAGCAGAATAACGACAAGGAGAAACAGAAGGAGAAGAAGAATGAGAAGCAGAAGGAGAAGCAGGAAAATCAGAAGAAGTAGAAATTTTTGTGAAGCAGAAGAAGGAGAAGTAGAAGCAGAAGAAGAAGCAGAAGGAAAAGCACAAGCAGAAGGAGATGCAGAAGGAGTAGCATGAGAAGCTGAAGAAGCAGAAGCAGAAGGAGAAGAAGAAGGAGAAGAAGAAGAATCAGAAGAAGCAGAAGGAGAAATAGAAAGAGAAGCCGACGAAGAGAAGCAGTTTGAGAAGCAGGAGAAGCAGAAGAAGCAGAGCGGGAGAAGCAGAAGAAGAAGAAATAGAAGGAGCAGAAGCAGAAGGAGGAGCAGAAGCAGAAGGAGAAGCAGAAAGAGAAGCAGGAAAAGCAGAAGAAGCAGAAGCAGGAGAAGCAGAAGCAGAAGAAACAGGAGAAGGACAAGAAGCAGAAGGAGAAGCAGAAAGAGAAGCACTAGAAGCAGAAGACGTAGGAAAAGTAGAAGCAGCAGAAAGAGAAGAAGAAGAAGAAGTAGAAGAAGAAGAAGAAGAAGAAGAAGAAGAAGAAGAAGAAGAAGAAGAAGAAGAAGAAGAAGAAGAAGAAGAAGAAGCAGAAGAAGCAGAAGCAGGAGAAGCAGAATCAGGAGAAGCAGAAGCAGAAGAAAAAGAATAAGCAGAAGAAAAAGAATAAGCAGAAGAAGCAGAATCAGAGGGAGAAGCAGAAGAAGGAGAAGCAGAAGCAGAAGAAGCAGCAGAAGCAGGAGCAGAAGCAGAAGAAGATGAAGAAGGAGAAGCAGGAGAAGCAGAAGAAGGAGAAGGAGAAGGCGAAAGAGAAGGATTAGGAGTAGGAGAAGCAAAAGGATAAGCAGAAGCAGAAAGAGACGCAGAAGGAGAAGCAGCACGAGAAGTAGGAGAAGCAGGAGAAGCAGAAGCAGGAGAAGCAGAAGAAACAGAAGACGCAGAAGCAGAATGAGAAGCAGAAGGAGAAATTGAAGCAGAAGCAGAAGGAGAAGAAGAAGCAGAAGCAGAAGAAGGAGAAGGAGAAGCAGAAAGAGAAGCACAATGAGAAGCAGGAGAAGCAGAAGCAGGAGAAGCAGAAGCAGAAGAAACATAGGAAGGAGAAGAAGCAGAAGAAGAAGGAGAAGCAGAAACAGAAGGAAAAGCAGAAATAGAAGCAGGAGCAGCAGAAGAAGCAGCAGCAGGAGAAGCAGAAGCAGAAGAAGCCGAAGAAGCAGAAGCAGAACCTGAAGCAGAAAGAGAAGCAGAAGAAGCAGAAGAAGCAGAATCTGGAGAAACAGAAGGAGAAGCAGAAGCAGAAAGAGAAGCAAAAGCAGAAGGAGAAGCAGAAGGGGAAGCAGAAGAAACAGAAGAAGCAGAGGCAGTAGCAGAAGAAGCAGAAGATGCAGAAGCAGAAGGAGAAGCAGAAGGAAAAACAGAAGAACGAGAAGGAGAAGGAGTAGGAGAAACAGAAGGAGAAGCAGAAAGAGAAGCAGAAGAAGGAGCAGGAGAAGGAAAAGCAGCAGGAGAAGCAGAAAGAGCAGCAGAAGGAGAAGCAGAAGATGCAGAAACTTGAGAAGCAGAAGCAGAACAAACAGGAGAAGGACAAGAAGCAGAAGCAGAAGGAGAAGCAGAAACAGAAGGAGAAGCAGGAAGAGAAAGAGGGAAAGCAGAAGAAGCAGAAGCAGGAGAAGCAGAAGCATAAGAATGTGAAGAAGCAGAAGGAGAACCTGAAGCAGAAGGAGAAGCAGGAGAAGCAGAAGAAGCAGAATCTGGAGAAGCAGAAGGACAAGCAAAAGGAGAAGCAGAAGCAGAAAGAAAT
>NW_012316481.1:0-1994 GCF_000151885.1 Dipodomys ordii
TGTGTCCTGCTGTGTTCCGTGGTGTCCCGCTTTGTTCCCCGCTGTGTCCCCCGCTGAGTCGCCGCTGTGTCCCCGCTATGTCCTGCTGTAGCCTCGCTGTGTCCCCAGAAGTCTCCCGCTATGTCCCCCACTGTGTCTCACGCTTTATTTCCGCTGTGTCCCACTGTGTCCCGCTGTGTCCCCAACTGTGTCCCTTTTTGTCCCCAGCTTTGTCTCACGCTTTGCCCCGCTGTGTCCCACTGTGTCCCGCTGTGTCCCCCGTTGTGTCCCGCTGTGTCCTCGCTGTGTCCCCCGCTGTGACCGCTGTGTCCCCCGCTGTGTCCCGCTGTGATCCGCTGTGTCCCCCGCTGTGTCCCCCGCTGTGTCCTAGCTGTGTCCCCCGCTGTGTCCCGCTGTGTCCTCGCTGTGTCCCCCGCTGTGTCGCACTGTGTCATCGCTGTGTCCCCCGCTGTGTCCCGCTGTTTCCCGCTGTGTCCATGCTGGGACACGCTGTGTCCCGCTGTGTCCCCGCTGTATCCCCGCTGTGTCCCGCTGTGTACCCCGCTGTGTCCAGCTTTGTCCCCGCTGTGTCTCGCTATTTCCTTGCTCTGTCCCCCACTGTGTCCCGCTGTGTCCCCCGCTGTGTCCCGTTGTGTCCTACGCTGTGTCTCGCTGTGTCCCCGCAGGGTCACCGCTGTTTCCCCTGTGTCCTCGCTGTGTCCCCCCCTGTGTCCCACTATGTCCCGTTGTGTGAATGCTGTGACCTGCTGTGTCCTGCTGTGTACCCGCTGTGTCCCGCTGTGTCCTCGCTGTATCGACGCTGTGTCCCGCTGGGTTCCGTTGTGTCCTTGCTGTGTTCCCCGCTGTGTCCCGCTGTGTACCCCTCTGTGTCCCCCTCTTTTTCCCGCTGTGTTCCCCGCTGTGTCCCGCTGTGTCACGCTGTGTCCTGCTGTGTACTGCTGTGTCCCCCGCTGAGTCCCGCTGTGTCCCCACTGTATGCCCCCTATGACCCCAGCTGTGTCCCGCTCTGTTCTGCTGTGTCCCCCATTATGTCATCCTCTGTGTCCTCGCTGTGTCCCCCGCTATGTCCCGCTGTGTCCTCGCTGTGTCCCCCGCTGTGTCCCGCTGTGTCCCCTGCTGTGTCCCGCTGTGTTCCGCTGTGTCCCTGCTGTGACCCGCTGTGTCCCGCTGTGTCCCCGCTGTGTCCCCGCTGTGTCCCCCTGTGTATCCCGCTGTGTCCAGCTTTGTCCCCGCTATGTCTCCCTGTGTCCCACGCTCTGTCTCATACTGTGTTCCGCTGTTTCCCCCGCTGTGTCCGGCTGTGTCCCCCGCTGTGTCCCGCTGTGTCCCCGCAGGGTCACTGTTGTGTCCCGTTGTGTTCCGTGGTGTCCCGCTATGTCCCCCACTGTGTCCCCCGCTGTGTCCCGCTGTGTCCTCGCTGTGTCCCCCGCTGTGTCTCGCTGTGTATTCCGCTGTGTCCTGCTATGTTCCCGCAGTGTCCCCGCTGTGTCCCGCTGTGTCCCACTGTGACCCGTGGTGTACCAGTTTGTCCCCAGCTGTGTCCCCCGGTGAGTCCCTGATGTGTCCCCGCTGTGTCTTGCTCTGTCCTCCCTGTGTCCCCCGCTGTGTCCCGCTGTGTCCCCCACTGGGTCCCGCTGTGTCTACAGCTGTGTCCCTGCTGTGTCCCGCTGTGTCCCGCTGTGTCCTCACTGTGTCCCAGGCTGTGTTCCGCTGTGTCCTCGCTGTGTCCCCCGATGTGTCCCGTTGGGTCCTCAGCTGTGTACCCTGCTGTGTCCCGCTGTGTCCCCGCTGAATCGACGCTGTGTCCCGCTGTGTCCCGCTGTGTCCTCGCTGTGTTCCCCACTGTGTCCTGCTGTGTACCCCTCTGTGTCCCCCTCTGTGTCCCGCTGTGTCCCACACTGTGTCCCGCTGTGTCCGTTGTATCCCCCGCTGAGTCCCTGCTGTGTCCTCGCATGTGTCCCGCTATGTACTGCTGTGGCCCCGCTGTGTCCTGC
>NW_012316482.1:0-1994 GCF_000151885.1 Dipodomys ordii
GCAGAATCTGGAGAAGCAGAATGACAAGCTGAAGGAGAAGCAAAAGCAGAAAGAGAATCAAAAGCAGAAGGAGAAGCAGAAGAAACAGAAGCAGTAGCAGTTGCAGCAGAAGCAGAAGAAAAAGCAGGAGACCGAGAAGGAATAGGAGAAACAGAAGCAGAAGCAGAAGAAGAAGCAGAAGAAGCAGAAGGAGAAGCAGAAGCAGAAGAAGCAGCAGAAGGAGGAGCAGAAGCAGAAGAAGATGCAGAAGGAGAAGCAGGAGGAGCAGAAGAAGCAGAAGCAAAAGGAGAAAGAGAAGGAGAAGCAGAAGTAGAATTAGGAGAAACAGAAGAAGAAGAAGAAGAAGAAGAAGAAGAAGAAGAAGAAGAAGAAGAAGAAGAAGAAGAAGAAGAAGAAGAAGAAGAAGAAGAAGAAGAAGAAGAAGAAGCAAAACAAACAGAAGTAGGAGAAGAGCAGAAGCAGAAGGAGAAAGAAAAGCAGAAGCAAAAGGAGAAGCAGAAAGAGAAGGAGAAGAAGCAGGAGAAGCAGAAGCAGAAGAAACAGGAAAAGCCGAAGAAGCAGCAGCAGAATCTGAAGCAGAATGAGAAACAGAAGAAGCACAATCTGAAGCAGAATCAGAAGAAACAGAAATAGTAGAATAAGCAGAAGCAAAAGAAGCAGGAGAAGCAGAAGAAGAAGACGGAGAATTTGAAAGAGAAGGATTAGGAGTAGGAGAAGCAAAAGGATAATCAGAAGCAGAAAGAAGGAGAAGCAGCATGAGAATTAGGAGAAGCAGGAGAAGCAGACGCAGGAGAAGCAGAAGAAACAGAAGACGCAGAAGCAGAATGAGAAGCAGAAGGAGAAATTGAAGCAGAAGCAGAAGGAGAAGCAGAAGCAGAAGGAGAAGCAGAAGAAGGAGAAGGAGAAGCAGAAAGAAAAGCAGAAAGAGAAGCAGGACGAGAAGCAGAAGAAGCAGAAGCAGGAGAAGCAGAAGCAGAAGAAACAGAAGAAGGAGAAGAAGCAGAAGCAGAAGGAGAAGCAGAAACAGAAGGAGAAGCAGAAAGAGAAGGAGGGGAAGCAGAAGAAGCAAAAGCAGGAGAAGCAGAAGCGTAAGAATCCGAAGAATCAGAAGCAGAACCTGAAGCAGAAGGAGAAGCACGAGAAGCAGAAGAAGCAGAATCTGGAGAAGCAGAAGGAGAAGCAGAAGCAGAAAGAGAAGCAAAAGCAGAAGGAGAAGCACAAGGAGAAGCAGAAGCAGAAGAAGATGCATAAGGAGAAGCAGGAGAAGCAGAAGAAACAGAAGCAGGAGAAGCAGAAGCATAAGAATCCTAAGAAGCAGAAGCAGAACCTGAAGCAGAAGAAGCAGAAGAAAGAGAAGAAGTAGAAGCAGTAGCAGTTGTAGCAGAAGCAGAATGAGAAGCAGAAGGAAAAGCAGAAGAACAAGAAGGAGAAGGAGAAACAGAAGGAGAAGCAGAAGGAGAAGCAGAAAGAGAAGCATGTAAAGCAGCAGAAGAAGAAGCAGAAGGAGAATCAGAAGGAGAAGCAGAAGAAGATGCAGAAGGAGAAGCAGAAGCAGAAGGAGAAGAAGGAAAAGCAGAAGAAGCAGAAGCAAAAGGAGAAGCAAAAGAAGGAGAAGGAGAAGCAGAGGCAGAAGAAGAAGCATAAGGACAAGCACAAGCGGAAGGAGAAGCAGGAGAAACAGAAGAAGCAGAAGCTGAAGGAGAAGCAGAAGTAGGAGAAGGAGAAGGAGGAGAAGCAGAAGCAGAAGGAGAAGCAGAAGCGGAATGAGAAGTAGAAAGAGAAGCAGGAGAAGCACAAGAAGCAGAAGCAGGAGAAGCCGAAAGAGAAGAAGCAGAAGAAACAGAAACAGAAGCAGAAGTAGAAGCAGAAGCAGAAGGAGAAGCAGCAGAAGAAGTAGAACCAGATATTCAGGCAGGACAAACAGAAGAAGCAGAAGCAGAAGCAGAAGGAGAAACAAAATGAGAAGCAGAAGAAGAAGTAGAAGAACCAGCAGG
>NW_012316483.1:0-1993 GCF_000151885.1 Dipodomys ordii
TCCTTTTGCTTCTGCATCTTCTGCTTCTTCCGCTACTGCCTCTGCTTCTTCTGTTTCTTCTGCTTCTCCTTCTGCTTTTCCTTCTCTTTCTGCTTCTGCTTCTCCTTCTGCTTCTCCAGGTTCTGCTTCTTCTGCTTCTCCTTCTACTTCAGGTTCTGCTTCTGCTTCTTCGGCTTCTTCTGCTTCTGCTTCTCCTGCTGCTGCTTCTTCTGCTTCTCCTGCTTCTCTTTCTGCTTTTCCTTCTGTTTCTGCTTATCCTTCTGCTTCTGCTTCTTCTCCTTCTTCTGTTTCTTCTGTTTCTGCTTCTCCTGCTTCTGCTTCTCCTGCTTCTCGTTCTGCTTCTCTTTCTGCTTCTCTTTCTGCTTCTTCTCCTACTTCTGCTTCTACTTCTGCTTCTGCTTCTGTTTCTCCTTCTGCTTCTGCTTCAATTTCTCCTTCTGCTTCTCATTCTGCTTCTGCGTCTTCTGTTTCTTCTGCTTCTCCTGCTTCCGCTTCTCCTGCTTCTCCTACTTTTCGTGCTGCTTCTCCTTCTGCGTCTCTTTCTGCTTCTGCTTATCCTTTTGCTTCTCTTACTCCTAATCCTTCTCTCTCGCCTTCTCCGTCTTCTTCTTCTGCTTCTCCTGCTGCTTCTGCTTCTGCTTATTCTACTATTTCTGTTTCTTCTGCTTCAGATTGTGCTTCTTCTGTTTCTCCTTCTGCTTCAGATTCTGCTTCTGCTTCTTCGGCTTCTCCTGTTTCTTCTGCTTATGCTTCTCCTGCTTCTGCTTCTTCTGCTTCCCCTCCTTCTCTTTCTGCTTCTCCTTTTGTTTCTGCTTCTCCTTCTGCTTCTGCTTCTTGTCCTTCTCCTGTTTCTTCTGCTTCTGCTTCTCCTGTTTCTGCATCTCCTGCTCCTCCTTCTGCTGCTCTTTCTGCTTCTCCTGCTGCTTTTCCTTCTCCTGCTCCTTCTTCTGCTTCTCTTTATGCTTCTCCTTCTGTTTCTCCTTCTCCTTCTCCTTCTCGTTATTCTGCTTTTCATTCTGCTTCTCCTTCTGCTTCTGCATCTTCTGCTTCTTCTGCAACTGCCTCGGCTTCTTCTGTTTCTTCTGCTTTTCCTTATGCTTTTCCTTCTGCTTTTGCTTCTCTTTCTGCTTCTGCTTCTCCTGCTTCTGTTTCTTCTGCTTCTCCTGCTTCTCCTTTTGTTTCAGGTTCTGCTTCTGCTTCTTCGGCCTCTTCTGCTTCTGCTTCTCCTGCTCCTGCTTCTTCTGCTTCTCCTGCTTCTCTTTCTGCTTTTCCTTCTGTTTCTTCTTCTTCTTCTTCTGCTTCTTCTCCTTCTTCTGTTTCTTCTGCTTTTGCTTCTCCTGTTTCTGCTTCTCCTGCTTCTCGTTCTGCTTCTCTTTCTGCTTCTCTTTCTGCTTCTCCTTCTCCTTCTACTTCTTCTGCTTCTCCTTCTGCTTCTGCTTCTGCTTCTGCTTCAATTTCTCCTGCTTCTCATTCTGCTTCTGCGTCTTCTGTTTCTTCTCCTTCTCCTGCTTCTGCTTCTCCTGCTTCTCCTACTTCTCGTGCTGCTTCTCCTTCTGCGACTCTTTCTGCTTCTGCTTATCCTACTCCTAACCTTCTCTTTAGCCTTCTCCTTCTGCTTCTCCTGCTGCTTCTGCTTCTGCTTATTCTACTATTTCTGTTTCTTCTGCTTCTGCTTCAGATTATACTTCTTCTGTTTCTCCTTCTGCTTCAGATTCTGCTTCTACTTCTTAGGCTTCTCCTGTTTCTTCTGCTTCTGCTTCTCCTGCTTCTTCTGCTTCTACTGCTTCTCTTTCTACTTCTCCTTCTGGTTCTGCTTCTCCTTCTGCTTCTGCTCTTCTCCTTCTTCTGTTTCTTTTCCTTCTGATTCTTCTGCTTCTTCTTCTTGTGTTTCTTCTGATTCTCCTTCTGCTTCTCCTTCTTCTCCATCTCTTTCTGCTTCTACTTCTGCTTCTTATGATTTTCCTGCTTCTCCTTCTTGTTCTCCTTCTGTATC
>NW_012316484.1:0-1993 GCF_000151885.1 Dipodomys ordii
TCAGTGCTTTTTCTGCTTCTCTTTCTTCTTCTCATTCTTCTGCTTCTCCTTCTGCTTTTCCTATTGCTTCTGCTGCCTTTCTTCTCCTTCTCCTTCTTCTACTTCTGCTTCTGCTTCTGCTTCTGCTTCTTCTGCTTCTCCTTCTGCATCTTCTTCTGCTTCTGCTTCTCCTTCTGCTGCTTCTTCTGCTTCTGCTTCTCCTTCTCCTTCTTCTGCTTCTCCTTCTGATTCTCCTTCTGCTTCTACTTCTCCTTCTCGTTCTTCTGCTTTTCCTACTGCTTCTCCTTCTGCTTCTGCAACAACGACTACTGCTTCTGCTTCTTCTGTTTCTTCTGCTTCTACTTCTGCTTTTGATTATCTTTCTGCTTCTGCTTCTGCTTCTCATTCTGCTTCTCATTCTGCCTCTCCAGATTCTGCTTCTTCTACTTCTCCTGCTTCAGGTTCTGCTTCTGCTTCTTCGGATTCTTATGCTTCTGCTTCTTCTGCTTCCCCTCCTTCTCTTTCTGCTTCTCCTTCTGTTTCTGCTTCACTTTCTGCTTCTCCTTCTGCTTCTCCTTCTGCTTCTGCTACTTCTCCTTCTTCTGTTTCTTCTTCTTCTGCTTCTCCTGCTTCTCGTTCTGCTTCTCTTCGTCTGCTTCTCTTTCTGCTTCTGCTTCTTCTTCTTCTGCTTCTTCTTCTTCTTCTACTCCTTCTGTTTCTGCTTCTTCTGCTTCTCCTGCTTCTCCTTCTGCATCTCCTTCTGCTTGTGCTTGTCCTTATGCTTCTTCTTCTACTTCTGCTTCTCCTTCTACGTCTGCTACTGCTTCTTCTCCTTTTCCTGCTTCTCCTTCTGCTTCTCCTTCTGTTTCTCCTTCTCCTTCTTGTTCTGCTTTTCCTTCTGCTTCTCCTTCTGCTTCTGCATCTTCAGCTTCTTCTGCTACTGCTTCTGCTTCTTCTGTTTCTTCTGCTTCTCCTTCTACTTTTGCTTCTCTCTCTGCTTCTGCTTCTCCTTCTGGTTCTCCTTCTTCTTCTCCAGATTCTGCTTCTTCTGCTACTCCTTCGGCTTCAGGTTCTTCTTCTGCTTCTTCGGCTTCTTCTGCTTCTATTTCTGCATCTCCTTCTGTTTCTGCTTCTCCTTCTGCTTCTGCTTCTTCTCCTTCTTCTATTTCTTCTCCTTCTACTTCTCCCGCTTCTGTTTCTCCTTCTTCTCCTTCTGTTTCTCTTTATGATTTTCCTTCTGCTTCTCCTTCTCCTCCTTCTTCTGCTTCTCCTTCTGCTTCTGCTTCTGCTTCTCCTTCTGCATCTTCTTCTGTTTCAATTTCTCCTTCTTCTGCTTTTCATTCTGCTTCTGCTTCTCCTGTTTCTGCATCTCCTGCTTCTCCTTCTGCTGCTCTTTCTGCTTCTCCTGCTGCTTTTCTTTCTCCTGCTCCTTCTTCTGCTTCTCTTTCTGCTTCTCCTTCTGTTTCTCCTTCTCCTTCTCCTTCTCGTTCTTCTGCTTTTCCTTCTGCTTCTCCTTCTGCTTCTGCATCTTCTACTTCTTCTGCTACTGCCTCTGCTTCTTCTATTTCTTCTGCTTCCCCTTCTGCTTCTCCTTCTGCTTTTTCTTCTCTTTCTACTTCTGCTTCTCCAGATTCTACTTCTTCTGCTTCTGCTTCTCCTTCTACTTCAGGTTCTACTTCTGCTTCTTCGGCTTCTTCTGCTTCTGCTTCTCCTGCTGCTGCTTCTTCTGCTTCTCCTGCTTCTCTTTCTGCTTTTCCTTCTGTTTCTGCTTCTCCTTCTGCTTCTTCTCCTTCCTATGTTTCTTCTGCTTCTGCTTCTCCTGCTTCTGCTTCTTCTGCGTCTCCTGCTTCTCCTTCTCCTTCTCTTTCTGCTTATGCTTATCCTTCTGTTTCTCCTACTCCTAATCCTTCTCTTTCTCCTTCTCCTTCTTCTTCTTCTGCTTCTCCTGCTGCTTCTTCTTCAGCTTCTTCAAACAATTTTCTGTTTCTTAAGCTTCTACTTCTCTTCTGCTTAA
>NW_012316485.1:0-1993 GCF_000151885.1 Dipodomys ordii
CTTCTGCTTCCCCTCCTTCTCTTTCTGCTTCTCCTTCTGTTTCTGCTTCTCCTTGTGCTTCTGCTTCTGCTTCTTGTCCTTCTCCTGTTTCTTCTGCTTCTGCTTCTCCTGCTTCTGCTTTTTCTGCTTTTCCTGCTTGTCTTTCTGCTTCTCCTTCTGCTTCTGCTTCTCCTGCTTCTGCTTTTCCTGCTTGTCTTTCTGCTTCTCCTTCTGCTTCTGCTTCTCCTTCGGCTTCTGCTCCTTCTCCTTCTTCTGCTTCTTCTTCTTCTGCTTCTGCATCTTTTGCTTCTTCTGCTTCTCCTGCTTCTCATTCTGCTGCTTCTCATCTGCTTCTCTTCGCTTCTCTTTCTACATCTGCTTCTGCTTCTTCTGCATCTGCTTCTTCTCTTTAGTTCTTCTCCTTCTGCTTCTGCTTCTTCTCCTTCTCCTGCTTCTCCTTCTGCATCTCCTTCTGCTTGTGCTTTTCCTTTTGTTTCTTCTTCTGCTTCTGCTTCTCCTTCTTCTGCTTCTCCGTCTGCTTCTGCTTCTTCTGCTTTTCCTGATTCTCTTTCTGCTTCTCCTTCTTCTTCTCCTTCTGTTTCTCCTTCTCCTTCTCGTTCTTCTGCTATTTCTTGTGCTTCTTTTTCTGCTTCTACATCTTCAGCTTCTTCTGCTACTGCTTCTGTTTCTTCTGTTTCTTCTGCTTCTCCTTCTGCTTTTGCTTCTCTTTCTGCTTCTGTTTCTCCTTCTGCTTCTCCAGATTCTGCTTCTTCTGCTTCTTCTTCTACTTCAGGTTCTGCTTCTGCTTCTTCGGATTCTTATGCTTCTGCTTCTCCTGCTTCTGCTTCTTCTTCTTCCCCTCCTTCTCTTTCTGCTTCTCCTTCTGTTTCTGCTTCTCCTTCTGCTTCTGCTTCTTCTCCTTCTTCTGTTTCTTCTGCTTCTGCTTCTCCTGCCTCTGCTTCTCCTGCTTCTCGTTCTGCTTCTCATATCTGCTTTTCTTTCTGCTTCTCCTTCTCCTCTTCTGCTTCTGCTTCTCCTTCTGCTTCTGCTTCAATTTCTCCTTCTGCTTCTCATTCTGCTTCTGCGTCTTCTGTTTCTTCTGCTTCTCCTGCTTCTGCTTCTCCTACTTCTCGTGCTGCTTCTCCTTCTGCGTCTCTTTCTGCTTCTGCTTATCCTTTTGCTTCTCCTACTCCTAATCCTTCTCTCTCGCCTTCTCCGTCTTCTTCTTCTGCTTCTCCTGCTGCTTCTGCTTCTGTTTATTCTACTATTTCTGTTTCTTCTGCTTCTGCTTCAGATTCTGCTTCTTCTGTTTCTCCTTCTGCTTCAGATTCTGCTTCTGCTTCTTAAGATTCTTCTGTTTCTTCTACTTCTGCTTCTCCTGCTTCTTCTGCTTCTCCTGCTTCTCTTTCTGCTTCTCCTTCTGCTTCTGCTTCTCCTTCTGCTTCTGCTTCTGCTCTTCTCCTTCTTCTGTTTCTTTAGCTTCTGTTTCTTATGCTTCTACTTCTGCTTCTTCTGATTCTCCTGCTTCTCCATTTGTTGTCCTTCTGTTTCTGCTTCTCTTTCTGCTTCTGTTTCTCCTTCTGCTGCTCCTTCTCCTTCTGCTTCTGCTTCTCCCAGTGCTTCTGCTTCTGCTTCTTTTGCTTATTCTTTTTCTTCTGCTTCTGCTTCTCCTGCTTCTCCTTCTTCTGCTTCTACTGCTTCTCCTTATGCTTCTCCTTCTTCTTCTCCTTCTTCTTCTTCTTCTTCTTCTTCTTCTTCTTCTTCTTCTTCTTCTTCTTCTTCATCTACTTCTTCTTCATCTTCTTCTTTTTCATCATCTTCGACTTACAACGACGTCCTTCTTCCTCCTCTTTCATCTAATTCATCTTTTGGATACTTCTGGTTTCTGATACATCCTGAGTACTGCAAATAAGGCTTATCTGGCATCACATTCTTCTCTAATTATGCTGCTTCCACTACGGCTTCTCTTATGCTTCAGAAGCCGATCGTCTACTTCACCATCTTCAACTTCAGG
>NW_012316486.1:0-1993 GCF_000151885.1 Dipodomys ordii
TTCTGCTTCTCCTCCTTCTCCTTCTCCTACTTCTGCTGCTCCTTCATCTTCTGCTTCTTCTGCTTCTCCTGCTTCTCCTTCTGCATCTCCTTCTGCTTGTGCTTGTCCTTATGCTTTTTCTTCTGTTTCTGCTTCTCCTTCTTTTGCTTCTCCTTTTGCTTCTGCTTCTTCTGCTTTTACTGCTTCTCCTTCTGCTTCTGCTTCTCCTGCTTCTCCTTCTGCATCTTCTTCTGCTTCTGCTTCTCCTTCTCCTTCTTCTGCTTCTCCTTCTGATTCTCCTTCTGCTTCTTCTTCTTCTGCTTTACCTGCTTCTCTTTCTGCTTCTCCTTCTGCTTCTCCTTCTGTTTCTCCTTCTTGTTCTTCTGCTTTTCTTTCGGCTTCTCCTTCTGCTTCTGCTACAACTGCTACTGCTTCTACTTCTTCTGATGCTTCTTCTCCTTCTGTTTCTGCTTCGCTTTCTGCTTCTGCATCTCCTTCTGCTTCACCTTCTGCTGCTCTTTCTCCTTCTTCTGTTTCTCCCTCTGCTTCTGCTTCTTATGCTTCTTCTTTATCTTCTGCTTCTGCTTCTCCTGCTTCTGCTTCTTATGCTTCTAATGCTTCTTCTTCTGCTTCTGCTTCTTCTGCTTCTACTTCTCTTTGTGCTTCTGCTTCTCCTGCTTGTTTTTCTGCTTCTTCTGCTGCTTCTCCTTCTGCTTCTTCTTCTACTTCTCCTTCTCCTTCTCCTTCTCTTTTTGCTTCGCCTTCTGCTTCTGCTTCTGCTTCTTCTGTTTCTCCATCCTGAATTTCTGATTCTACTTCTTCTGCTGCTTCTCCTTCTGCTTCTGCTTCTACTTCTGATTCTGATTCGGCTTCTTCTGCTTCTTCTCTTTCGGCTTCTCCTGCTTCTGCTTCTTGTGCTTCTCCTGCTTCTCTTTTTGCTTCTCATTCCGCTTCTGCTTCTCCTTCTGCTTCTGCTTCTCCTCCTTCTCCTTCTCCTACTTCTGCTTCTCCTTCATCTTCTGTTTCTTCTGCTTCTCCTTCTGCATCTCATTCTGCTTGTGCTTGTCCTTATCCTTCTTCTTCTGCCTCTGCTTCTCCTTCTCCTTCTTTTGCTTCTCCTTTTGCTTCTGCTTCTTCTGCTTTTCCTGCTTCTCCTTCTGCATCTTCTTAAGCTTCTGCTTCTCCTTCTCCTTCTTCTGCTTCTCCTTCTTATTCTCCTTCTGCTTCTTCTTCTTCTGCTTTACCTGCTTCTCTTTCTGCTTCTCCTTCTGCTTCTCCTTCTGTTTCTCCTTCTCCTTCTTGTTCTTCTGCTTTTCCTTCTGCTTCTCGTTCTGCTTCTGCTACAACTGCTACTGCTTCTACTTCTTCTGTTTCTTCTTCTTCTCCTTCTGATTTTGATTCTCTTTCTGCTTCTGCTTCTCCTTCTGCTTCTCCAGATTCTGCTTCTTCTGCTTCTCCTGCTTCTCCTTCTGCCTGAGGTTCTCCTTCTGCTTCTTCGGATTCTTATGCTTCTGCTTCTCCTGCTTCTGCTTCTTCTGCTTCCCCTCCTTCTCTTTCTGCTTCTCCTTCTGTTTCTGCTTCTCCTTCTGCTTCTGCTTCTTGTCCTTCTCCTGTTTGTTCTGCTTATGCTTCTCCTGTTTCTGCATCTCCTGCTCCTCCTTCTGCTGCTCTTTCTGCTTCTCCTGCTGCTTTTCCTCCTCCTGCTCCTTCTTCTGCTTCTCTTTCTGCTTCTCCTTCTGTTTCTCCTTCTCCCTCACCTTCTCGTTCTTCTGCTTTTCCTTCTGATTCTCCTTCTGCTTCTGCATCTTCTGCTACTGCCTCTGCTTCTTCTGTTTCTTCTGCTACTCCTTCTGCTTCTCCTTCTGCTTTTGCTTCTCTTTCTGCTTCTGCTTCTCCTTCTGCTTCTCCAGATTCTGCTTCTTCTGCTTCTCCTTCTGCTTCAGGTTCTGCTTCTGCTTCTTCTGCTTCTGCTTCTCCTGCTGCTGCTTCTTCTGCTTCTCCTGCTTCTCTTCTG
>NW_012316487.1:0-1993 GCF_000151885.1 Dipodomys ordii
TCACTTTTGCTTCTTCTTCTTCCGCTTTACCTGCTTCTCTTTCTGCTTCTCCTTCTGCTTCTCCTTCTGTTTCTACTTCTCCTTCTTGTACTTCTGCTTTTACTTGTGCTTCTCCTTCTGCTTCCGCTACAACTGCTACTGCTTCTACTTCTTCTGTTTCTTCTGCTTCTCCTTCTGATTTTGATTCTCTTTCTGCTTCTGCTTCTCCAGATTCTGCTTCTTCTGCTTCTCCTGCTTCTCCTTCTGCCTGAGGTTCTCCTTTTGCTAATTCGGGTTCTTATGCTTCTGCTTCTCCTGCTTCTGCTTCTTCTGATTCCCCTCCTTCTCTTTCTGCTTCTCCTTCTGTTTCTGCTTCTCCTTCTGCTTCTGCTTCTTGTCCTTCTCCTGTTTCTTCTGCTTCTGCTTCTCCTGTTTCTGCATCTCCTGCTTCTCCTTCTGCTTCTCTTTCTGCTTCTCCTGCTGCTTTTCCTTCTCCTGCTCCTTCTTCTGCTTCTCTTTCTGCTTCTCATTCTGTTTCTCCTTCTCCTTCTCGTTCTTCTGCTTTTCCTTCTGCTTCTCCTTCTGCTTCTACATCTTCTGCTACTGCCTCTGCTTCTTCTGTTTCTTCTGCTTCTCCTTATGCTTCTCCTTCTGCTTTTGCTTCTCTTTCTGCTTCTGCTTCTCCTTCTGCTTCTCCAGATTCTGCTTCTTCTGCTTCTCCTGTATCTCCTTATGCTTCAAGTTCTGCTGCTCTTTCTTCGGCTTCTTCTGCTTCTGCTTCTCCTGCTGCTGCTTCTTCTGCTGCTCCTGCTTCTATTTCTGCTTTTCCTTCTGTTTCTGCTTCTCCTTCTGCTTCTGCTTCTTCCTCTCCTGCTTCTGCTTCTCCTGCTTCTCGTTGTGCTTCTCTTTCTGCTTCTCTTTCTGCTTCTCCTTCTCCTTCTTCTGCTTCTCCTTCTGCTTCTCCTTCTCCTTCTGCTTCAATTTCTCCTTCTGCTTCTCATTCTGCTTCAGAATCTTCAGTTTCTTCTGCTTCTCTTGCTTCTACTTCTCCTGCTTCTCCTACTTCTCGTGCTGCTTCTCCTTCTGCGTCTCTTTCTGCTTCTGCTTATCCTTTTGAATCTCCTACTCCTAATCCTTCTCTTTCGCCTTCTCCTTCTTGTTCTTCTGCTTGTCCTGGTGCTTCTGCTTCTGCTTATTCTACTATTTCTTTTTCTTCTGCTTCTGCTTCAGATTGTGCTTCTTCTGTTTCTCCTTCTGCTTCAGATTCTGCTTCTGCTTCTTCGGCTTCTCCTGTTTCTTCTGCTTCTGCTTCTTCGGCTTCTCCTGTTTCTTCTGCTTCTGCTTCTCCTGCTTCTTCTGCTTCTCCTGCTTCTCTTTCTGCTTCTCCTTCTGCTTCTGCTTCTCCTTCTGCTTCTGCTCTTCTCCTTCTTCTGTTTCTTTTGCTTCTGTTTCTTCTGCTTCTTCTTCTTCTGTTTCTTCAGATTCTACTTCTGCTTCTCCTTCTTCTCCTTCTCTTTCTGCTTCTTCTGATTCTCCTGCTTCTCCTTCTTGTTCTCCTTCTGTTTCTGCTTCTCTTTCTGCTTCTGCTTCTCCTTCTGCTGCTCCTTCTCCTTCTCCTTCTTCTGCTTCTCTCACTGCTTCTGCTTCTGCTTCTTTTGCTTCTTCTTTTTCTTCTGCTTCAGCTTCTCCTGCTTCTGCTTCTTCTGCTTCTACTGCTTCTCCTTATACTTCTCCTTATGCTTCTCCTTATGCTTCTCCTTATGCTGCTGCTTCTTTTTCTTCTTCTTCTTCGTCTTCTTCTTCTTCTCTTTCTTCTGCTTCTGCTTTTCCTGCCTCTTCTGCTTCTACTGCTTCTCTTTCTGCTTCTTGTCCTTCTCCTGTTTCTTCTCCTTCTGCTTCTCCTGCTACTGCTTCTTCTGCTTTTCTGCTTCTCTTTCTGCTTCTCTTCGCTTCTCTGCTTCTGCTCTTCAACTTCTTCTGTTTCTTCTTCTTCTGCTTCTCCCGCTTGTGCTTC
>NW_012316488.1:0-634 GCF_000151885.1 Dipodomys ordii
CCTCCAGTCTCCTCGTTGGTGTTCACAAAGTTGCAACCCTGGTCTGAGAAGCGCCTGCGGGGTGGCCTCAGCCCCTGCGGACACACAGACCCCGCGCACCTCCTGCTTCTGATTCTCCCTCGCCATCTGCCTGTCCTCTCCTCTGGGCAGCCCCGATGTCCACCGGGACGGAGGCGCGGAGTCTGGCCACAGTCCCCGCAGGGCCCTTCCTCTGCCTGTGGCGGGCACAAGCCTTGTGGAAGGCACGCCGCCCCTCCTGGTCCCCAGGCCCCGGACCCCAGGTCTGCGGGAAGGGCCCTAATCCTACCAACGGGCCCTGAAGATGGCAGATTGACATCGCCACACTGCAGCATAAAGCACAGAGATGCCGCGGGGGGGGGTGTGTTTATTGTTTTATGCTTGCCTCTTGGGACATCACATTAAGAGCGGCGGACTGTTGGATACGCACAACGAGACCTCTAGTTTGGCAGGACCTGATGCCCACTCCTTTGAATTTGTACCATTCCTTTCACGCCAATATATCCGGGTTTACCCCTCGACTTCATTTTCAAGAACACTTCTTGCGGTTCCTAGTTAGTGCTTAAGAGGGCATCGACTCCCATGAAGTTATTAAGGATATGAGCTCATATGGACG
>NW_012316489.1:0-1993 GCF_000151885.1 Dipodomys ordii
TCTGCTGCTTCTCCCGCTTCTGCTTCTTCTGCTTCTCCTGCTTGTCCTTCTCCTTCTGCTTCTCCTTCTCCTTCTTCTGTTTCTCTTTCTGCTTCTGCTTCTTCTGATTCTCCAACTTCTCCTTATTCTTCTCCTTCTGTTTCTGCTTCTCTTTCTGCTTCTGCATCTCCTTCTGCTTCACCTTCTGCTGCTCCTTCTCCTTCTTCTGTTTCTCCCTCTGCTTCTGCTTCTTATGCTTCTTCTTTTACTTCTGATTCTGCTTCTCCTGCTTCTGCATCTTCTGCGTTTTCTGCTACTGCCTCTCCTTCTTCTGTTTCTTCTGCTTCTCCTTCTGCTTCTCCTTCTGCTTTTGCTTCTCTTTCTGCTTCTGCTTCTCCTTCTGTTTCTCCATCTTCTTCTCCAGATTCTGCTTCTTCTGCTTCTCCTGCTTCTCCTACTTCTCGTGCTGCTTCTCCTTCTGCGTCTCTTTCTGCTTCTGCTTATCCTTTTGCGTCTCCTACTCCTAATCCTTCTCTTTCGCCTTCTCCTTCTTCTTCTTCTGCTTTTCCTGCTGCTTCTGCTTCTGCTTATTGTACTATTTCTGTTTCTTCTGCTTCTTCTTCAGATTATGCTTCTTCTGTTTCTCCTGCTTCAGATTCTGCTTCTGCTTCTTCGGCTTCTCCTGTTTCTTCTGCTTCTGCTTCTTCTACTTCTCCTGCTTCTCTTTCTGCTTCTCCTTCTGCTTCTGATTCTGCTCTTCTCCTTCTTCTGTTTCTTTTGCTTCTGTTTCTTCTGCTTCTTCTTGTTCTGTTTTTTCTGATTCTACTTCTGCTTCTCCTTCTTCTCCTCTTTCTGCTTCTACTTCTGCTTCTTCTGATTCTCCTGCTTCTCCTTCTTGTTCTCCGTCTGTTTCTGCTTCTCATTCTGCTTCTGCTTCTCCTTCTGCTGCTCCTTCTCCTTCTTCTGCTTCTCCCACTGCTTCTTCTTCTGCTTCTTTTGCTTATTCTTTTTCTTCCGCTTCTGCTTCTCCTGATTCTGCTTCTTCTGCTTTAACTGCTTCTCCTTACGCTTCTCCTTATGCTTCTTCTTCTTCTTCTTCTTCTTCTTCGTCTTCTTCTTCTTCATCATCTTCTTATTTTTCGTCTGCTTCTGCTTTTCCTGCTTCTTCTGCTTCTACTGCTTCTCTTTCTGCTTCTAATTCTGCTTCTGCTTCTCTTTCTGCTTCTCCTATTGCTTCTGCTACCCTTCCTTCTCCTTCTCCTTCTCCTACTTCTGCTTCTACTTCTGCTTCTTTCTGCTTCTCCTGCTTCTCCTTCTGCATCTTCTTCTCCTTCTGCTTCTCCTTCGGCTTCTCCTTTTGCTGCTCCTTCTCTGTCTTCTCCTACTCCCTCTGATTCTGCTTCTTATGCTTATTCTTTTTCTTCTGCTTCTCCTGCTTCTGCTTCTTCTGCTTCTACTGCTTCTCCTTATGCTTCTCCTTCTCCTCCTCCTCCTCCTCCTCCTCCTCCTCCTCCTCCTCCTCCTCCTCCTCCTCCTCCTCCTCCTTCATCTTCTTCTTCTTCTTCTTCTTCTTCATCTTCTTCTTCATCTTCTTCTTCTAGTTCTTCTTCATGATCAACTTCTTCTTCTTCTTCTTCTTCCTCTTCTGCTTCTGTTTTCCTGCTTCTTCTGCTTCTACTGCTTCTCATTCTGCTTCTCATTCTGCTTCTGCTTCTCCTTCTGCTTCTCCTATAGCTTCTGCTGCTCTTCCTTCTCCTTCTCCTACTTCTACTTCTTCTTCTGCGTCTGCTTCTTCTGCTTCTCCAGCTTCTCCTTCTGCATCTTAATCTACTTCTTCTTCTCCTTCTGCTGCTTCTTCTGCTTCTGCTTCTCCTTCTGCATCTTCTGCTTCTCCTTCTGAATCTCCTTCTGCATCTGCTTCTGTTTTTCCTTCTCCTCCTCGTTCTTCTGCTTTTCCTTCTGCTTCTACTGCAAAAAAGATACTGCTTCTGCTTCTTATGTTTCTTCTGCTTCT
>NW_012316490.1:0-1993 GCF_000151885.1 Dipodomys ordii
TGGGTCAATCCATTTAATACAATGACTGAGCTGGGCGATAAATGTCTACCAGCCCCCACACTCCCACACACTACACACAAACACATCTCCACCATCCTTTGCAGGCAAAGATGTTTACTTTCTTTCTTTTGTTTGTTGTGGGGCTTGAACTCTGGGCTGGGTTCTATCCTGAGCTCTCAGCTCAAGTCCAGCACAGTATTCTTGAGCCACAGCACCACTCCGGTTTTCTGGTGGTTTATTGGAGAGAAGAGTCTGAGGGTCTTTCCTGCCCAAGCTGGCTTTCACCCGTGATCTAAGATTCAGCTCCTGATTACTTAGGATGACATCCATGAGCCACTGGCACCCGGCCAAAAATGCTTTTCTATGCCTGTCATCCTATCCCCTCAGGAGACTGAGATCTGAGAACTGCAGTTGAATGCCACCCTCTTATCTCCAATTAAAACCCTAAAACCTTGCAAGTGGAGCTGTGGCTCAAATGGTAGAGTGCTAGCTTTGAGCATAAAACAAGGGATGGGACCCAGGCCCTAGTTTTAAACTTTTTCTAGCATAAATCCACCCAAGAATGGGAAGCAGGTGAGCACACGGGAGCTCAAAGCTCACACATAATACTCAAGACTCACAGAATAGACCCCATACTGCTCTGAGTCTCTAGATTCTATGTCCGAGGTCATGGCAGGCTGAGATGGGACTGACCATGCACCAACTCAGGACATACAAGTACAATCTCATACTGAGGATCCCGTGACCTCATCAAGGACTCAAGATCTCTCACTGTCCTGCCTTGACACTGGGCAGTCAGGTGAGATCCAGTTATACAACCAAAGGATATTGGAATGAATTAATTTCTCAGCCAAGGGATGCAGACTGGAGGGCTCTAGGTCCCTTTATCTCAGGAGGAGAAAAGGGCTGATCCATCTCAGGAATGATCCTGGGTTGTGAGTATCCTCAAAGAAACAACCCAGCTCATAGCCCAGTGCCTCTGGTGTTCCCACCAGCCTCGACCTTTAGTCCGCCCTCTCTAAATCCCACATCTGCCATCTAGACTAAAGGCTGAGCCAGCAAGGAGACCAACCTCTACCTCTGAGAATGGCAGTCATGGGGCCCTAGAGTCCCCTAGAGGAAGTCTCAGAGCAACATGTGTCTGACTCTTGCCCTCATTCCCTGGCTGTCCTGTGCCAGTGGCCTGGTTTCCTCTGTCTCTGGTTGAGGAATGAACACTGGGATTGTCATCTTCAGATTGAGCCAGCAAAAGTCCCAGTCCCCAAGGATGTACTGCACAGGCATCCTGCAGTGGTCGACAGCGAGGTTGTCAACAGTGAACCCAGAGTGTCAGGACTTTTAATAGGCATGTGGCTGGGTTGAAGGCTCTATCACTGATGGTCTAGGTTGTCAGGTGAGGTTGTGGCTTCAATGGCCTGACACACCTGATCTGGGATCATCCTCCCTCTTCATCTTCCTGGTTAACTCTTGCCACCCCCCTCTGGACACTCCCTCTCCCTATCTTCCCTAGCCTTTGGACACTTTCTTCTTATCTCACCAGAAAATAAACTCGGTGAGCTAGGGGAGATTGTAACTGGGTGACACACCCTGAGCCCTAGGGTCTACCCCAGGCTGTTTCCCTCTGCAGTAAGCAAACCACTCAGATCCTGGATGTCGTGAAGTTGCCGAGGGGACAGTGGCTTGGTCCTACATACTGGCTTTAGGCTCTGAAACTGTCCCCACAGAGATTGTGAATGGTTGGCTCCCTTGATCCAGGAACTCCAAACCAAGGCCTGCATGATACCTTCTTCCTTCCTTTCCTTCTTTTCTCCCTCCATCCTTCCCTCCTGTCTTTCTCTGTCCTCTCTTTGTGTCACTCCTGGGCCTTAAAATCAGAGACTGGGTGCTATCCCTGAGCCTTTTTACTCAAGGCCAACAGTCTATGGCTTGAGCCACTCATCCACTTCTGGCATTTTCTTTTTGGTAGTTAGTTGGAGTCTCATAAGCTTCCTGC
>NW_012316491.1:0-1993 GCF_000151885.1 Dipodomys ordii
CCGCTGTGTCCTCTGTGTCCTCGCTGTGTCTCACTGTGTCCCCGCTTTGTCTCCGCTGTGTCCCGCTGTGTCCCGCTGTGTCCCCGGTGTGTCCTCGCTGTGTAACCGCTGAGTCCCTCTGTGTCCCCACTGTGTCCCACTGTGTCCCCCGCTGTGTCCGCGCTGTGTCCGCGCTGTGTCCCCGCTGTGTCCCCGCTGTGTCCTGCTGTGTCCCAGCTGTGTCCCGCTGTGTCCCGCTGTGTCCTCGCTGTGTCCCACACTGTGACCCCGCTGTGACCCGCTGTGTCCCTGCTGTGTCCCTGCTGTGTCCCGCTGTGTCCCTCTGTGTCCCGGTGTGTCCCCGATGTCCCCCGCTGTGTCCCGTTGTGTCCCCGCTGTCTGCATGTGTGTCCCCGCTTTCCCCCACTGTGTACCCCGCTGTGTCCCGCTGTGTCCTCGCTGTGTCCCAAGCTGTGTCCCGCTGTGTCCCCCGCTGTGTCCCCCACTGTGTCCGCTGTGTCCCCTGCTGTGTCCCGCTGTGTCCCACTGTGTCCCTGCTGTCCACCGGTGTGTCCCCGCTGTCCCCGCTGTGTCCTCCGCTGTGTCCCGCTGTGTCCTCGCTGTGTCTCACTGTGTCCCCGCTTTGTCTCCGCTGTATCCATGGTGTGTCCTCGCTGTGTAATCGCTGAGTCCCTCTGTGTCCCAGCTTTGTCCCACTGTGTCCCCCGCTGTGTCACCGCTGTGTCCCCGCTGCGTCTGCTGTGTCCCCGCTGTGTCCAGCTGTGTCCCGCTGTGTCCCCGCTTTGTCCTGCTGTGTTTCCGCTGTGGCCTTTCTGTGTCCCCTGCTGTGTCCCTCTGTGTCCCGCTTTGTCCTCGTTGTGTCCCCTGCTATATCCTGCTCTGTTCCCCGCTCTGTACTGCTGTGTCCCCGCTGTGTCCCGCTGTGTCCCCCGCTATATCCTGCTCTGTCCCCCGCTGTGTCCCGCTGTGTCCCTGCTGTATCCCCGATATGTCCCACTGTGTATCCCGCTGTGTCCCGCTGTGTCCCGCTGTGTCCCCCCCTGTGTCCGGTTGTGTTTCCCGCTGTGTCCCGCTGTGTCCTGCTGTGTACCCCCTGTGTCCCTCTGTGTACCGATGTGTCCCCGCTGTGTCCCCGCTGTGTCTCCCTACTGTCCCCCGCTGTGTCCCCACTGTGTTCCGCTGTGTCCCCGCTGTGTCCCCGCTGTGTCTCCCTGATGTCCCCCGTTGTGTCCCCTCCGTGTCCTGCTGTGTCCCTCTGTGTCCTCTCTGTGTCCCCGCTGTTTCCAGCTTTGTCCTGCTGTTTCCGGCTGTGTCACCGCTGTTTCCCGCTGTTTCCCCCGCTGTGTCACCCGCTGTGTCCCCAGCTGTGTCTGGCTGTGTCCCGCTGTGTTCCCCTGTGTCCCCCGCTGTGTCCCGCTGTGTTCTTTGCTGTGTCTCCCACTGAGTCCCGCTGTGTCCCACGCTGTTTACCGCTGTGTCCCCCACTGTGTCCCCAGCTGTGCCCCCGCTGTGTCCCGCTGTGTCCCTGGTGTGTCCTCGCTGTGTAACTGCTATGTCCCTCTGTGTCCCCGCTGTGTCCCACTGTGTCCCGCAGTGTCCCCCTATGTCCCCTCTGTGTCCTCGCTGTATCCCCAGCTGTGGCCCACTGTGTCCCCTGCTGTGTCCCCGTTGTGTCCCCGCTGTGTCTTAGCTGTGTCCCGCTGTGTCCCCGTTGTTCCCCGGTTTGTCCCCACTGTCCCCCGCTGTGTCCCTCGCTGTGTACCTCTGTGTCCCGCTCTGTCCTCGCTTTGTCCACGCTATGTCCGTTGTGTCCCTGCTGTGTCCGTGCTGTGTTCCACTCTCTCCCGCTGTGTGCAGCTCTGTGTCCTCCGCAGTGTCCCCCGCTGTGTCCTGCTGTGTCCCGGTGTGTCCCGCTATGTCCCCCGCTGTGTCCCGCTGTTTCCCACTGTGCCCCTGCTGTGTCCCCGCTGTGTCCCGCTGTGTACCCCACTGT
>NW_012316492.1:0-1993 GCF_000151885.1 Dipodomys ordii
TCTTTGCTGTCCTTTCCTCTGCTTCTGCTTCTTCTCTCCTCTGCTCTCCTTCTGCTTCTTCTTCTGCATTTCTTCTCTTCTCTTCTCTCTCTGCTTCTCGTCTGATTCTCCTTCTGCTTCTTCTTCTTCTGCTTTACCTGCTTCTCTTTCTGCTTCTCCTTCTGCTGCTCCTTCTGTTTCTCTTTCTCCTTCTTGTTCTTCTGCTTTTCCTTCTATTTCTCGTTCTTCTTCTGCTACAACTGCTACTACTTCTACTTCTCCTGTTTCTTCTGCTTCTCCTTCTGCTTCAGGTTCTGCTTCTGCTTCTTCGGATTCTTATGCTTCTGCTTCTCCTGCTTCTGCTTCTTCTGCTTCCCCTCCTTCTCGTTCTGCTTCTCCTTCTGTTTCTGCTTCTCCTTCTTCTTCTGCTTCTTGTCCTTTTCCTGATTCTTCTACTTCTGCTTCTCCTGTTTCTGCAACCCCTGCTTCTCCTTCTGATGCTCTTTCTGCTTCTCCTGATGCTTTTCCTTCTCCTGCTCCTTCTTCTGCTTCTCCTTCTCTTTCTCCTTCTCCTTCTCCTTCTCGTTCTTCTGCTTTTCCTTCTGCTTCTCCTTCTGCTTCTGCATCTTCTGCTTCTTCTGCTACTGCCTCTGCTTCTTCTGTTTCTTCTGCTTCTCCTTCTGCTTTTGCTTCTCTTTCTGCTTCTGCTTCTCCTTCTGCTTCTCCAGATTCTGCTTCTTCTGCTTCTCCTTCTGCTTCATGTTCTGCTTCTGCTTCTTCAGCTTCTTCTGCTTCTCCTGTTGCTGCTTCTTTTGCTTCTCCTGCTTCTCTTTTTGCTTTTCCTTCTGTTTCTGCTTCTCCTTCTGCTTCTGCTTCTTCTCCTTCTTCTGTTTCTTCTGCTTCTGCTTCTGCTTCTCCTGCTTCTGCTTCTCCTGCTTCTCGTTCTGCTTCTCTTTCTGCTTCTGCTTCTCCTTCTTCTGCTTCTCCTTCTGCTCCTGCTTCTCCTTCTGCTTCTGCTTCAATTTCTCCTTCTGCTTCTCATTCTGCTTCTGCGTCTTCTGTTTCTTCTGCTTCTCCTGCTTCTGCTTCTCCTGCTTCTCCTACTTCTCGTGCTGCTTCTCCTTCTGCGTCTCTTTCTGTTTCTGCTTATCCTTTTGCTTCTCCTACTCCTAATCCTTGTCTCTCGCCTTCTCCGACTTCTTCTTCTTCTGCTTCTCTTGCTGCTTCTGCTTCTGCTTATTCTACTATTACTGTTTCTTCTGCTTCTGCTTCAGATTGTGCTTTTTCTGTTTCTCCTTTTGCTTCAGATTCTGCTTCTGCTTCTTCGGCTTCTCCTGTTTCTTCTGCTTCTCCTGCTTCTTCTGCTTCACCTGCTTCTCTTTCTGCTTCTCCTTCTGCTTCTGCTTCTCCTTCTGCTTCTGCTCTTCTCCTTCTTCTGTATCTTTTGCTTCTGTTTCTTCTGCTTCTTCTTCTGATTCTTCTAATTCTACTTCTGCTTCTCCTTCTTCTCCTCTTTCTGCTTCTACTTCTGCTTCTTCTGATTCTCCTGCTTCTCCTTCTTGTTCTCCTTCTGCTTCTGCTTCTCTTTCTGCTTATGCTTCTCCTTCTGCTGCTCCTTCTCCTTCTCCTTCTTCTGCTTCTCCCACTGCTTCTGCATCTGCTTCTATTGCTTATTCTTTTTCTTCTGCTTCTGCTTATCCTGCTTCTGCTTCTTCTGCTTCTACTGCTTCTCCGTATGCTTCTCCTTATGCTTATTCTTCTTCTTCTTCTTCTTCTTCGTCTTCTTCTTCTTCTTCTTCTTCTTCTTCTTCTTCTTCTTCTTCTTCTTCTTCTTCTTCTTCTTCTTCTTCTTCTTCTTCTTCGTCTTCTTCTTCTCTTTCTTCTGCTTATGCTTTTCCTGCTTCTTCTGCTTCTACTGCTTCTCTTTCTGCTTCTCCTTCTGCTTCTCCTTCTCCTTCTGCTTCTCCTATTGATTCTGCTTCCCTTCCTTCTCCTTCTCCTTCTCCTACTTCTG
>NW_012316493.1:0-1993 GCF_000151885.1 Dipodomys ordii
GAGGGAAGAGAAGTAGGAGAAGCAGGAGAAGGATTTTGCAGAAGAAACAGAAGACGCAGAAGGAGAATGAGAAGCAGAAGGAGAAATTGAAGCAGAAGCAGAAGGAGAAGCAGAAGCAGAAGAAGGAGAAGGAGAAGGAGAAGCAGAATGAGAAGCAGAAAGAGAAGCAGAACGAGAAGCAGGAGAAGCAGAAGCAGGAGAAGCAGAAGAAACTAAAGAAGGAGAAGAAGCAGAAGGAGAAGCAGAAACAGAAGGAAAAGCAGAAAGAGAAGCAGGAGAAGCAGAAGAAATCTCAGCAGGAGAAGCAGAAGTAGAAGAAGCCGAAGAAGCAGAAGCAGAACCTGAAGCAGAAGGAGAAGCAGGAGAAGCAGAAGAAGCAGAATCCGGAGAAGCAGAAGGAGAAGCAGAAGCAGAAAGAGAAGCAAAAGCAGAAGGAGAAGCAGAAGAAACAAAAGAAGTAGAAGCAGTAGCCGTTGTAGCAGAAGCAGAAGGAGAAGCAGAAGGAAAAGGAGAAGAACAAGAAGGAGAAGGAGAAACAGAAGGAGAAGCAGAAGGAGAAGCAGAAGGAGAAGAAGGTTAAGCAGAAGAAGAAGAAGCAGAAGGAGAATCAGAAGGAGAAGCAGAAGAAGGAGAAGGAGAAGCAAAAGCAGAAGAAGATGCAGAAGGAGAAGCAGGAGAAACAGAAGAAGCAGAAGCAGAAGGAGAATCAAGAGCAGAAGGAGAAGCAGAAGAAACAGAAGAAGTAGAAGCAGTAGCAGTTGTAGCAGAACCAGAACGAGAAGCAGGCAAAGCAGTAGAAGTAGGAAAAGCAGAAGAACAAGAAGGAGAAGGGAAACAGTAGGAGAAGCAGTAGGAGAATAAGAAGGAGAAGCAGAAGAAGGAGAAGGAGAAGCAGAAGCAGAAGAAGAAGCAGCAGAAGCAGAAGCAAAAGGAGAAGCAAAAGGAGGAGAAGGAGAAGCAGAGGCAGAAGAAGAAGCATAAGGACAAGCACAAGCAGAAGGAGATGCAGAAGGAGAAGCAGGAAAAGCAGAAGAAGCAGAAGCTGAAGGAGAAGCAGAAGTAGGAGAAGGAGAAGGAGGAGAAGCAGAAGCAGAAAGAGAAGCAGAAGCGGAATGAGAAGGAGAAAGAGAAGCAGGAGAAGCACAAGAAGCGGAAGCAGGAGAAGCCGAAAGAGAAGAAGCAGAAGAAGCAGAAACAGAAGCAGAAGTAGAAGCAGAAGCAGAAAGAGAAGCAGCAGAACAAGTAGAACCAGAAATTCAGGCAGGAGAAACAGAAGAAGCAGAAGCATAAGGAGAAGCAAAAAGAGAAGCAGAAGGAGAAGTAGAAGAAGCAGCAGAAGGAGAAGCAGCAGAAGAAGCAGAAAAACAAGCAGGAGAAGCAGAAATAGAAAGAGAAGTAGAAGCAGAAGCAGAAGAAGCTGAAGCAGAAACAGTAGAAGCATAGAAGCAGAAGCAGGAGAAGCAGAAACAGAAGAAAAAGAAGAAGCATAAGAAGCAGAAGCAGAAGCAGAGGGAGAAACAGAAGAAGGAGCAGCAGAAGGTGAAGCAGAAGGAGATGCAGAAGCAGAAAGAGAAGCAGAAACAGAAGGAGAAGAAGAAGGATTAGTTGGAGAATCAGAAGAAGCAGAAAGAGAAGCCGAAGAAGGAGAAGAAAAAGCAGAAGCAGAGGAAAGGAAGGAGAAGCAGAAGAAGCAGAAGCGGGAGAAGCAGAAGAAGCAGAAGAAGTAGCAGAAGCAGAAGCAGAAGCAGAAGAAGAAGAAGAAGAAGAAGAAGAAGAAGAAGAAGAAGAAGAAGAAGAAGAAGAAGAAGAAGAAGAAGAAGAAGAAGAAGAAGAAGAAGATACATAAGAAAGTGAAGGAGCAGAAGGAGAAGCAAAAGCAGAAAGAGAAGCAGAAAGAGAAGCAGAAGAAAAGGAAGAAGCAGTAGCAGGAGAAGCAGAAGCAGAAGAAACAGAAGAAGCCCAAGAAGCAGAAGGAGAACCTGAAGCAGAAGGA
>NW_012316494.1:0-1993 GCF_000151885.1 Dipodomys ordii
CTGGCTTTGTCCCCCACTGTGTCCCGCTGTGTCCCCCGCTGTTTCCCACTGTGTCCCCCACTGTGTACCACTGTGTCCCCGCAGGTTCCCCTCTGTTTCCCGCTGTGTCCCGCTGTGTTCCGTGGTGTCCTCGCTGTGTCCCCCTGCTCTGTCCCGCTGTGTCCCCCACTGTGTCCCCCGCTGTGTCCCTATGTGACCCATGCTTTGTCTCCCTGTGTCCCCGCAGTTTCCCCACTATGTCCCGCTGTTTCCCACTGTGTTCTGTGGTGTCCCGCTTTGTCCCCCGCTGTGTCCCCCGGTGAGTCGCCGCTGTGTCCCCGCTTTGTCCCGCTGAGTCCTCCATGTGTCCCCCGCTGTGTCCCGCTGTGTCCCCCGCTGTGTCCCGCTGTGTCCTCACTGTGTCCCACTCTGTGTTCCGTTGTGTCCTCGCTGTGTCCCCCGCTGTGTCCCGCTGTGTCCCCCGCTGTGCCCTGCAGTGTCCCGCTCTGTCCCGCTGTGTCCTCGCTGTGTCCCGCTGTGTCCCGCTGTGTCCCCCACTGTTTCCCCTGCTGTGTCCAGCTGTGTCCCCCACTATGTCCCACTCTGTCCCCCTCTGTGTCCCGCTGTGTCCCCCGCTGTGTCCCACTGTGTCCCCGCAGTGTCACTGCTGTTTCTTGCTGTGTCCCGCTGTGTTTCGTAGTGTCCCTCTTTGTCTCCCGCTGTGTCCCCCGCTGTGTCCCGCTGTGTCCGACTGTGTCCCGCTCTGTCCCCGCTGTGTCCTGCTGTGTCCCGCTGTGTCCCCCTGCGTCCCGCTGTGTCCCGCTGTGCCCCCACTGTGTCCCGTTGTGTCCACAGCTTTGTACCATGCTGTGTAACGCTGTGTCTCCGCTGTATCGACGCTGTGTCCCGCTGGGTCCCGATGTGTCCTCGCTGTGTTCCCCGCTGTGTCCAGCTTTTTCCCCACTTTGTCCCCCACTGTGTCCTCGCTGTGTCCCCCGCTGTGTCCCTCTGTGTCCCGCTATGTCCTCGCTGTGTCCCCCTCTGTGTCCCGCTGTGTCCCCCGCCGTGCCCCGCTGTGTCCCGCTGTGTCCCTTTGCGGTCCCTCTGTGTCCCGCTTTGTCCCCCACTGTGTCCCGCAGTGACCCCGCTGTGTCCCGCTGTGTCCCACTGTGTCCCGTGGTGTCCCGCTTTGTCCCCCGCTGTGTCCCCGGCTGAGTCTCGCTGTGTCCCCACTGTGTCCTCTCTGTGTCCCCCGCTGTGTCCTGCTCTGTTCCCCACTCTTTCTCCCGTTTTGTCCCTGCTGTGCCCGCTGTGTCCCGCTGTGTCCCGCTGTGTCCCCCACTGTGTCCCGTTGTGTCAACAGCTGTGTACCCCGCTGTGTCCCTGCTGTATCGACGCTGTGTCTCGCTGGGTCCTGCTGTGTCTCTCTCTGTGTTCCCCATTGTGTCCCGCTGTTTCCCCTGCTGTGTCACTCGCTGTGTCCCCGCTGTGTCCCGCTGTGTCCCGCTGTGTCCCCCGCTGTGTCCTTGCTGTGTCCCCGCTGTGTCCCGCTGGGTCCCGCAGTGTCCCCCGCTGAGTCCCGTTTTGTCACCGCTGTGTCCCGCGGTGTCCCCCGCTGTGTCTCTTGCTATGTCCCGCTGTGTCCCCGGCTGTGTCCGGCTGTGTCCCGCTGTGTCCCCCGCTGTGTCCTTGCTGTGTCCCCGCTGTGTCCCGCTGTGTCCCGCAGTGTCCCCAGCTGTGTCCCGCTGTGGCTGTGTCACCGCTGTGTCCCGCTGTGTCCTCGCTGTGTCCCCCGCTGTGTCCCGATTTGTCCATGCTGTGTACCCCGCTGTGTTCCTCTGTGTCCCCGGCTGTGTCCCGCTGTGTCCCCTGCTGTGTCCCCACTGTGTCACGCTGTGTTTCGCTGTGTCCGGCTGTGTCCTCGATCTGTCTCCCTCAGTGTCCAGCTGTGTCTTCCCTGTGTCCACACAAGCTGTGTCCCGCTGAGTCCCCTGCTGTGTCCCACTGTGTCCCG
>NW_012316495.1:0-1993 GCF_000151885.1 Dipodomys ordii
GGGGGACACAGCGGGACACAGTGGGGGACACAGCGAGGACACATTGGGACACAGCAGGGACACAGCGGGACGCAGCGGGGGACACAGCAGTACACATCGGGACACAGCGGGACACAGCGAGGGACGCAGAGGGGTACACAGCGGGATAAAGCGGGGAACACAGCGAGGACACAACGGGATCAAGCGAGACACAGCGTCGATACAGCGGGAACACAGCGGGACACAGCGGGGTGCACAGCTGGGGACACAGCGGGACACAGCGGGGGACACAGCGGTACACAGCGGGGAACACAGGGAAGACATAGCGGGACCCAGCGGGACCCAGCGTCGTTACAGCGGGGACTCAGCGGGACACAGCGGGGTGTACAGCTGGGTACACAACGGGACACTGCGGGGGACACAGCGAGGACACAGAGGGACACAGCGGGACACAGTGGGGACACTGCGGGAACATAGTGGGTCACAGCGGGGTACACAGCGGGACACAGCGCTACACAGCTAGGGACACAGCGGGGACAAAGCGGCAGACAACGGGGGACACAGCGAGGACACAGCGGGACACAGTGGCGGACACAGCGGGGGCACAGCGGGACACAGCGCGACACAGCGGGGGACACAATGGGGACACAGCGTGACACAGCAGGGGACACAGCGAGGACACAGCGGAACATAGCGGGGGACACAGAGAAGACACAGCGGGACACAGCGAGACAAAGCGGGACACAGCGTGGACACAGCAGTAGACACAGCGGGACATAGCAGGGGACACAGCTGGGGACACAACGGGACACAGCAGGGGACACAGCGAGGACAGAGCGGGACACAGCGGGACACAGCGAGGACACAGCGTCGATACAGCGGGGACACAGCGAGACCCCGCGGGCAACACAGGAAGGAAACAGCAGGACCCAGTGGGACACAGCGTCGATACAGCGGGACACAACGGGGTACACAGCTGGGGACACAACAGGACACAGCGGGGGACACAGCGGTACACAGCGGGACATAGCGGGGGACACAGCGGGACCCAACGGGAGACCCAGCGAGGACACAGCGGGACACAGCGGGGGACACAGGGGGACACAGCGGGGGACACAGCGGGACAGGGCGGTACACAGCGGGGGACACAGCAAGAACACAGCGGGGGACACAGGGAGGACACAGCGGGACACAGCGGGGGACAGAGCGAGGACACATTGGGACACATTGGGACACAGCTTGATTCAGCGGGGGACACAGCAGTATACAGCGGGACAAAGCGGGACACAGCGGGGACACAGCAGAGACACAGCGGGGGACAGAGCGGTACACAGCGGGGGACACAGGGATGACAGACCAGGACCCAGCGGGACCCAGCGTGGATACAGCAGGGACCCAGCTGGACCCAGCGGGACACAGCGGGGACACAGCAGTAGACACAGCGGGACACAGCGTTGGACAAAGGGAGGACACAGCGGGACACAGCGGGACCCAGCGTCGATACAGCAGGGACACAGCGGGACACAGTGGGGTACACAGCTGGGGACACAGCAAGGACACAGCGGGACACAGCGGGACACAGCGGGGACACTGCGGGAACATAGCAGCACACAGCGGGGTACACAGCGGGACACAGCGGGACACAGCGGGAGTCAAAGCGGGAGACAGCGGGGGACACAGCGAGGACACAGGGGGACACAGCGGCGACACAGAGGGGACTCACCGGGGGACACAGCGTGGGACAAACTGGGACACCACGGGACACAGTGTTACACAGCGGGACACAGCGGGGACACTGCGGGACACAGCAGGACAAAGTGGGGGACACAGCGGGACACAGCGGGCCACAGCGGAGCACACAGCGGGGGACAGCGGAGACAGAGAGTGGCCACAGCGAGACAAAGCGGTGACACAGCTGGACACAGCGGGGTACACAGCGGGACACAGCGGGCACACAGCGGGGACACAGCGGGACACAGCGGGACATAGCAGCGGAGACACAGTGGGACACAGC
>NW_012316496.1:0-1993 GCF_000151885.1 Dipodomys ordii
GGGGACACTTCCGGGGGTACTCAGTGTGTTTTTTTCTTGTTGTTCTAGCGGGTCACAGCGTGACTCCTCTTTGTCTCATTTGGTGCCACTGGGGGGGACACAGCGTGTACACAGCGTGACATAGTGGGTCTCAGCGGGGGACAATGATGGTGTCAGCTTGTACTCACAGCGGGACTCATCGGGACACATTCTGGATACAGCGGTACACAGCGGGGGACACAGCGGGGATACAGCCTGGTCACAGGGGTACACAGCTGGACACAGCGGTAGACACAACAGGACACAGCGGGGGACAGAGCAGGACACAGAAGGGGACAAAGCGGGAGACACAGCGGGACACAGCAGGGGACACAGCGGGACACAGCGGGGGTCATAGCGAGGCCACAGCGGGTCACAGGAGGACAAAGCGGTGACACAGCGGGGACACAGCGGGGACACAGTGGGACACAGCGGGACACAGCGTGGACACAGCGGCAGACAGCGAGGACACAGCGGGTCACAGCGAGACACAGCGGGGACACAGCGGGGGACAGCAGGCACACGGCGGGACACAGCGGGACACAGCAGGACACAGCTGGGGAAACAGCGGGGGACACAGCAGGATGCAGCAGGGGACACAGCGGGGACACAGCGAGACACAGCGGGGACTCAGCAGGGGACACAGCGGGGACACAGAGGGGGACAGCAAGCACACAGCGGGACACATCGGGACACAAGGGGACACAGCGGGGGACACAGCGGGGGACACAGCGGGGGACACAGCGGGACGCAGCGGGGGACAAAGCAGGGACACAGCGGGACAAAGCGGAAACTCAGCGGGACACAGCGGGGGACACAGCGTGGGACACACCGGGATAGAGCAGGCACACAGCGGTACATAGCGGGACACAGCGGGGGACATAGCGGGACAAAGCGCGTCATAACGGGACACAGCGGGACTCAGCGGGGACACAGCAGGGGACACAGCGGGAGACAGTGGGGACACAGCCGGACACAACAGGATACAGCAAGAAACAGCGGGGACACGGCGAGGACACAGCGGGACACAGCGGGACACAGCAGTTGACACAGCAGTGGACACAACGGGACACACTGGGGGACAACGGGGACACAGCGGGACACAGCGGGACAAAGCGGAGACACAGCGAGGACACAGCTTGACACAGAGGGACACAGCGCGGACTTAGTGGGGACACTTTGCGGACACAGTTGGATACAGCGATGACACAGCGGGGAACACAGCGGGGGACAGCGGGGACACTCCGGGGGAAAGCACGACACAGCGCGGAACATAGCGGGACACAGCGGGGACACAGCGGGGGACAGCGGGGACACTGGGGACACAGCGGGAAACAGCGGGGACACAGCGGGGACACAGCGGGACACAGCGGAGACACATCAGGGAACACAGCGGGGACACAGCGGTACACAGGGGGCACAGCGGGCACACAGCGGGACACAGAGGGACACAGCGGATCACAGCGAGGAACACAGTAGGACACAGCAGGGGACACAGCGGGGACAAAGCGGGACACAGAGGGACACAGCAGGGACACAGCGGGACACAGCGGGGGACACAGCAAGGGACACAGCGGGACACAGCGGGGGACACAGTGGGACACAGCGGGACACAGCGGGACATAGCAAGACACAGCAGCGGACACAGCGGGGAACAAAGGAGACACTCCGGGGGACAGCAGGGACAAGGCGGGACTCAGCGGGGGACAGTGGGAACACAGCGGGACACAACGGGACACAGCGGGACACAGCAGGGGACAGCAGGGACACAGCGGGACATAGTGGGTGACAGAGGGGACACAGCGGGACACATGGGGACACAGCGGGACACAGCGGGGGACACAGCTGTGCCACAGCATGGGACACAGCGGGACACAGCGGGACACAGCGGGGATACAGCGGGGGACACAGCGGAGGACAGCAGGGACACTCCGGGGGATAGCGGGACACAGAGGGGAACACAGCGGGACACAGC
>NW_012316497.1:0-1992 GCF_000151885.1 Dipodomys ordii
GCTTCTTCTGCTTTTCCTGCTTCTCCTTCGGCTTCTCCCTCTGCCTCTCCTTCTGCTTCTCCTTCTGTTACTCCTTCTCCTTCTCGTTCTTCTGCTTTTCCTTCTGCTTCTCCTTCTGCTTCTACATCTTCTCCTTCTTCCTCTGCTTCTGCTTCTCATCCTTCTTCTTTTTCTTCTGCTTCTGCTTCTCCTGCTTCTGCTTCTTCTGCTTCTCCTGCTTCTCTTTCTGCTTCTCCTTCTGCTTCGCCTTCTGCTTCTTCCTCTTCTGCTTCTGCTTCTCCTTCTTCTCCTTCTCCTTTTGCTCCTTTTCTCCTTTTGCTTATTCTTCTTCTTCTTCTTCTTCTTCTTCTTCTTTTTCTTCTTCTTCTTCTTCTTCTTCTCCTCCTCCTCCTCCTCCTCCTACTCCTACTCCTCCTTCTTCTCCTTCTTCTTCTCCTTCTTCTTCTCTCTCTCTCATCTTCTTCTTCTTCTTCTTCTTCTCTCTTCTTCTTCTTCTTCTTCTTCTTCTTCTTCTTCTGTATCTTCTGTTTCTGCTTCTCCTGCTTCTACATTTGTGCTTCTCCTGCTTCTCTTTCTTCTTCTCATTCTTCTGCTTCTCCTTCTGCGTCTCCTATTGCTTCTGCTGCCCTTCCTTCTCCTTCTCCTTCTCCTACTTCTGCTTCTTCTTCTGCTTCTGCTTCTTCTGCTTCTCCTGCTTCTCCTTCTGCATCTTCTTCTGCTTCTGCTTTTCCTTCTGCTGCTTCTTCTGCTTCTGCTTCTGCTTCTCCTTCTTCTGCTTCTCCTTCTGATTCTCCTTCTGCTTCTCCTTCTCCTTCTCGTTCTTCTGCTTTTCCTACTGCTTCTCCTTCTGCTTCTGCTACAACGACTACTGCTTCTGCTTCTTCTGTTTCTTCTGCTTCTACTTCTGCTTTTGATTCTCTTTCTGCTTCTGCTTCTCCTTCTGCTTATCATTCTGCTTCTCCAGATTCTGCTTCTTCTACTAATCCTGCTTCAGGTTCTGCTTCTGCTTCTTCGGATTCTTATGCTTCTGCTTCTTCTGCTTCCCCTCCTTCTCTTTCTGCTTCTCCTTCTGTTTCTGCTTCTCTTTCTGCTTCTCCTTCTGCTTCTGCTACTTCTCCTTCTTCTGTTTCTTCTTCTTCTGCTTCTCCTGCTTCTCGTTCTGCTTCTCTTCGTCTGCTTCTCTTTCTGCTTCTCCTTCTGTTTCTGCTTCTCCTTCTGCTTCTGCTTCTTGTCCTTCTCCTGTTTCTTCTGCTTCTGCTTCTCCTGTTTCTGCATCTCCTGCTTCTCCTTCTGCTGCTCTTTCTGCTTCTCCTGCTGATTTTCCTTCTCCTGCTCCTTTTTCTGCTACTCTTTCAGCTTCTCCTTCTGTTTCTCCTTCTCCTTCTCGTTCTTCTGCTTTTCCTTCTGCTTCTCCTTCTGCATCTGCATCTTCTGCTTCTTCTGCTACTGCCTCTGCTTCTTCTGTTTCTTCTGCTTCTCCTTCTGCTTATTCTTCTGCTTTTGCTTCTCTTTCTGCTTCTGCTTCTCCTTCTGCTTCTCCAGATTCTGCTTCTTCTGTTCTCCTGCTTCTCCTTCTGCTTCAGGTTCTGCTTCTGCTTCTTCGGCTTCTTCTGCTTCTGCTTCTTCTGCTGCTGCTTCTTCTGCTTCTCCTGCTTCCTTTCTGCTTTTCCTTCTGTTTCTGCTTCTTCTTCTGCTTCTGCTTCTTCTCCTTCTGTTTCTTCTGCTTCTGCTTCTCCTGCTTCTGCTTCTCCTGCTTCTCGTTCTGCTTCTCTTTCTGCTTCTCTTTCTGCTTCTCCTTCTCCTTCTTCTGCTTCTCCTTCTGCTTCTGCTTCTCCTTCAATTTCTCCTTCTGCTGCTCATTCTGCTTCTGCGTCTTCTGTTTCTTCTGCTTCTCCTGCTTCTGCTTCTCCTGCTTCTCCTACTTCTCTTGCTGCTTCTCCTTCTGAGATCTCTTTCTGCTTCTGCTTATCCTTTTGCTTCTCCTACTCCTAA
>NW_012316498.1:0-1992 GCF_000151885.1 Dipodomys ordii
ACAGCTTGGACATAGCGGGACACAGTGAGGACACAGCGGGGAACACAGCTGGACACAGCGGGACACAGTGGGGACACAGCAGGGGACAGCGTGAACACACTAGGGGACAACGGGGACACAGCGGGGTCACAAAGGGGGACACAGTGGGGACACAGCGGGACACAGCAAGGGACACAGGGGGGGACACAGCCGGACACAGCGGGGACACAGCGGGGGCCTCATTGGGGGACACTGCAGACACAGCGGGGGACACAGGGGGGACACAGCGGGGCACAGCGGGGGACAAAGCGGGGGACACAGCAGAACACAGCGGGGACACAGCATGAGACAGCAGGGACACAGCATAGGACAATGGGGACACAGCGGGACAAAGCGGGGGACACAGCGGGACAAAGCGGGGGACACAGCGGGACACATAAGGGGACAAGCGAGGACACAGTGAGACACAGCGGGACACAGCGGGGACACAGCGGTGTACACAGCGGGACACAGCGGGGACACAGCGGTGTACACAGAGAGACACAAAGTGGGAAACAGCGGGACACAGCGGGACACAGCGGGGGACACAGCGGGACACAGCGGGGGACACAGCGAGGACACAGTGGGACACAGCGAGGACACAGTGGGGACACAGCGGGGAACAAAGCGGGAACACAGCGGGACAGAGCGGGACACAGCAGGTACACAGCGGGAAACAGCGGGGGACACAGCGGGACACAGCGGAGAACACAATGGGGACACAGCGGTGTCACAGTGGGGGACACAGCGGGGACACAGCGGGACATAGCGGGACACAGCGGGACACAGTGGGGGACACAGCGGGGGACACCAAGGACACACCGGGGGGCAAGAGGGACACAGCGGGACACAGCGGGGGACACAGCGGGGGACACAACAGGACACAGCAGGGGACAAGCGAGGACACAGCGGGACACAGAGGGGACACAGCGGGGACACAGAGGGGGACACAGCGGGATAGAGCGGGGACACAGAGGGGGACAAAGCGGAACTCAGCGGGACACAGAGGGCGACACAGCGGGACACAGCGGGACACAGCGGGACACAGCGGCGGACACAGCGATACACAGCGGGACATAGCGGGGGACACAGCCGGACACAGCGGGAGACACAGAGGGGGACACAGCGGGGACACAGCGGGGGACACAGCTGGACGCAGCGGGACACAGAAGGGACTCAGCGGGACACAGCGGGTACACTGTGGTGACACAGCGGGACACAGCGGGGACACAGCGGGACACAGCGGGGCCACAGCGGGGGACCCAGAGGGACACAGCGGAGAATACAGAGGGACACAGCGGGACACAGCGGGGGACAGAGGGGACACAGCGGGTCACAGCGGGACACAGCAGGGGACAGCAGGGACACACCAGGGGACAACGGGGACACAGCGGGTACAGAGAGGGGGACACAGCGGGGACACAGCGGGACACAGCAGGGGACACAGCGGGGGACACAGCTCGACACAGCGGGACACAGCAGGGACTCAGCGGCACACAACGGGGACACTGCGGTGACACAGCGGGACACAGCGGGGACACAGCGGGCCACAGCGGGGGACCCAGAGGGACACAGCGGAGAATACAGCGATACACAGCGGGACATAGTGGGGGACACAGCCGGACACAGCGGGGGACACAGCGGGGGACACAGCGGGGACACAGCTGGGCACCGCGGGGGACACAGCGGGGACACAGCGCGAACACAGCGGGGACAGAGCGGGACACAGCGGGGCAACAGCGGGGGACACAGCGAGGACACAGCGGGGACACAGCGGGACAAAGCGGGGACAGAGTGGGGGACAGCGGGGACAAGCGGGACACAGCGGGGGACACAGCGGGGACACAGCGGTACACAGCGGCGGACACAGCGATACACAGCGGGACATAGCGGGGGACACAGCGGGACACAGCGGGGGACACAGCGAGGGACACAGCGGCATACAGCAGGGACACAGTGAGACACAGCGGGGGA
>NW_012316499.1:0-1992 GCF_000151885.1 Dipodomys ordii
TCATGCTGTGTCCCCCACTGAGTCCCGCTGTGACATGCTGTGTCTCCCGCTTTTCCCCGATGTGTCCCGCTGTGTCCCACTGTGTCATGCTGTGTCCTCGCTGTTTCCACGCTGTTTCCCGCTGTGTCTACATTGTCCCCTGCTGTGTCCCCAATGTCCCCCACTTTGTCCCGCTGTGTCCCCGCTGTGTGCCCCGCTGAGTTCCCGCTGTATCCTTCTGTGTCCCCCGCTGTATCCCGCTGTGTCCCGCTGTATCCCCGCTATGTCCCCGCTGTGTCCTTCCTGTGTCCCGCTGTGTCCCGCTTTGTCCCGCTATGTCCCCGCTGTGTCCCCCGCTGTGTCCCTCACTGTGTCCTGCTGTGTCCCCCGCTGTGTCCCGCTTTGTCCCCCCTGTGTCTCCCTCTGTGTCCGGCTGTGTCCCCCGCTGTGTCCTGCTGATTCCCCTGCTGTGTCCCCGCTGTGTCCCACTGTGTTCCGCTGTGTCCCGTTGTGTCCTCACTGTGTCTCCCGCAGTGTCCCGGTGTGTCTTCGCTGTGTCCCCCGCTGTGTCTCGCTGTGTCCCCCACTGTGTCCCGCTGTGTCCCGCTGTGTCCCCCCTGTGTCCTGCTGAGTCCGCGCTGTGTCCCGCTCTGTCCCCCTAGGTCCCCCGCTGTGCCCCGGCTAGGTCTCGCTGTGTCCTCACTGTGTCCCCTGCTGTCTCCCGCTTTTTCCCCTGCTGTGTCGCTCTGTGTCCTACTGTGTTCCGCTGTGTTCCACTGTGCCCCGCTGTGTCCTCGCTGTGTCTCCCGCAGTGTCCCGCTGTGTCCTCGCTGTGTCCCGCTGTGTCCCGCTGTGTACCCTGCTGTGTCCAGCTGTGTCCCCACTGCGTACCGCAATGTGTCCAGCTGTGTCCCCCGCTGTGTCCCGCTGTGTCCCCCGCTGTGTCCCGCTGTGTCACGCTATGTCCCGCTCTGTTCCCGCTGTGTCCCGCCTTGTCCCGCTGTGTCCCTCGCTGTCTTCCGCTTTGTCCCACGCTGTGTCCCGCTGTGTCCCCGTTGTCCCCAGCTGTGTCACGCTGTGTCACGCTGTTTTCCCAGCTGTGTCCCGATGTTTCCTCCACTATGTCCCGCGCTGTTTCTCGCTGTGTCCACCGCTGTGTCCCACTGTGTCCTGCTGTGTCCCGCTGTGTACCCCGCTGTGTCCAGCTGTGTCCCCCTCTGTGTCCCGCTGTATCCTGCTGTGTCCCGCTGTTTCCCACTGTGTCCCGCTGTGTCCTCGCTGTGTCCCCCTCTGTGTCCTGCTGTGTCCCGCTGTGTCCTCGTTGTCCCCTGCTGTGTCCCCAATGTCCCCTCTTTGTCCCGCTGTGTCGCCGCTGTGTCCCCCGCTGAGTTCCCGCTGTGTCCTGCTGTGTCTCCCGCTGTGTCCTCGCTGTTTCATGCTGTGTTTTGCTGTGTCCCCCGCTGTGTCCCATTGTGTCCTGCTGTGTCCCCCGCTGTGTCCCTGCTGTGTCCCTGCTGTGTCCCCACTGTGTCCCGCTGTGTCCCCCTTTGTGTCCCGCTGTGTCCTCGCTGTGTCCCCCGCTGTGTCCCGCTGTGTCCCCCTGTTTGTCCCCCGATTTGTCCCGCTGTGTCCCGCTGTGTCCCCTGCTGTGTCCCTGCTGTGTTCCGCTGTGTTCCGCTGTGCCCCGCTGTGTCCTCGCTTTGTCTCCCGCAGTGACTCGCTGTGTCCTCGCTGTGTCCCGCTGTGACCCACTGTGTACCCTGCTGTGTCCAGCTGTGTCCCTACTGTGTACCCCGCTGTGTCCGGGCTGTGTCCACGCTGTCCCCCGGTGTGTCCCTGCTGTGTCCCGCTGTGTTCTGCTGTGTCTTCCCTGTGTCCCGCTGTGTCCCCCGCTGTGTCGCCCTGTGTCCCGCTTTGTCCCTCGCTGTGTCTCCTACTGTGTCCCTGTTGTGTCCCGCTGTGACCCTGCTGTCCCAATATTGTGTCCCCGCTGTGTGCCGCTGTGTACCCGCT
>NW_012316500.1:0-1992 GCF_000151885.1 Dipodomys ordii
ACTCCTCTGTGTCCCTCTGTGTCCCGCTTTGTCCCTCCTGTGTCCTGCTGTGTCACTGCTCTGTCCCCGCTGTGTCCCGCTGTGTCCCGCTCTGTCCCGCAGTGTCCCCCTCTGTGTCCCCCGATGTTTCCCCGCTGTGTCCCGCTGTGTCCCCCTCTCTGTCCCCTCTGTGTCCCCGTTGCCCCAGGTGTCTCCCCACTGTCCACCGCTGTGTCCCCCGCTGTGTCCCTTGTTGTTTCCCTGCTGTGATCCGCTGTGTCCCCCGCTGTGAGCCCGCTGTGTCCCGCTTTGTCCCCGCTGTGTCCTGTTGTGTCACTGCTGTGTCCCCGCTGTCCCCGGCTGTGTCCCACTGTGTCCCTCTGTGTTCCCCGCTTTGTCACCCGCTATGTCCCCGCTGTCTCCGATGTGTCCAGCTGTGTTCCGCTGTGTCCCGCTGTGTCCCCTCTGTGTCCACCGCTGTGTCCCGCTGTGTCCTCTCTTGTCCCCCGCTGTGTCCCGCTGTGTCCCTCTGTGTTACCCGCTTTGTCACTCGCTTTGTCACCCGCTGTGTCCCCGCTGTGTCCCTCGCTTTGTCCCACTGTGTCCCACTGTGTCCCGGCTGTGTCCTGCTCTTGTCCCGCTCTGTCTTCTCTTGTCCCCCTCTGTGTCCCTCTGTGTCCCCCTGCTTTGTCCCCTGCTTTTTCCCGTTGTGTCCCCATTGTCCCCCGGTGTGTCCCCGCTTTCCCCCGCTGTGTTCCCCGCTGTGTCCCGCTCTGTCCCACTGTGTCCCGCTATATCCCCCCGCTGTGTCCCCCGCTGTGTCCCCGCTGTGTCCCTCGCTTTGTCCCACTGTGTCCCACTGTGTCCCCGCTGTGTCCTGCTCTTGTCCTGCTCTGTCTTCTCTTGTCCCACTCTGTGTCCCCCTGTGTCCCCCTGCTTTGTCCCCTGCTTTTTCCCCTTGTGTCCCCATTGTCCCCCGGTGTGTCCCCGCTTTCCCCCGCTGTGTTCCCCGCTGTGTCCCGCTCTGTCCCGCTGTGTCCCGCTATTTCCCCCGCTGTGTCCCCCGCTGTGTCCTGCTGTGTCCTGCTGTGTGCCCTGCTTTGTCCCCGCTGTGTCAGGCTGTGTCCCACTGTGTCCTCACTCTGTCCCGCGCTGTGTCCCGCTGTGTCCAGCTCTGTCCCAAATGCGTACGCCGCTGTGTCCTGCTGTGTCCCCCGCTGTGTCCCCGCTGTGTCAGGCTGTGTCCTGCTGTGTCCTCACTGTGTCCCGCGCTGTGTCTCACTGTGTCCCGCTGTGTCCCGCTGTGTCCTCGCTGTGTCCCCGCTGTGTCCTCGCTGTGTCTCGCTGTGTCCTGCTGTGTCCCCCGCTGTGTCCCCGCTGAAAGACATGCTGTGTCCTCTGCTGTATTCGCACTGTGTCTACTGAGTCACGCAGTGACGGAGGGAGTAACGAAAAGTCCACAATCATCTCAAGGAATGTCACCCGCTGAAAGAAAGGAAATCACGCTCATCCCCAGCTGTGTCCCAGGCGGTATAAACCACAATATCCCAAAGATTAACTCCCGGGGGCCTTACATGTCACAAGGAGTATATAGGTGTCGCCTGTCTGTCCCCTCAGTGACGAGGGAGGTCAGACAGCGTCCCGCAGTGATCCAGTGTGTCAGGCAGTTTCCCCAGGTGACCGTCAGTCCCGGTGAATACACCCATGTGTCCACAGGTATCCCCACCCATACACCGACAAACCAGCTGAGTACACCAAGAAATACGTAGAGTAAAGCTGTGTCCTATCTGTGTACCACTAAGTCAAAGCAGAATCGAAAGTAAAGTCAACAACTAAGTCGCAGGATGAACACAGATATGAACCAATAAATCCCACGCTGTATCCCCTGTTGGGTCCGTCTGAGTCACCATGTCCGACGGCGTGTCCGCAATGTGTCCCGGAGTGTTTCAGGGTGCAATCGCAGTGTTTCGCTGTTCAGAAGGGGTGACAAAGCAAGAGACAGGTCGCGCATAG
>NW_012316501.1:0-1992 GCF_000151885.1 Dipodomys ordii
CTGTGTCCCCACTGTCCCCCGCAGTGTCCTGCTGTGTCTCCGATCTTTCCCCGCTCTGTCCCGCTCTATACCGTTGTGTCCCCTGCTGTGTCCTCCGCTCTGCCCTGCTGTGTCCAGCTATGTCCCTGGCTGTGTCTCCCGCTGTGTCCCGCTGTGTTACCTGCTGTGTCAAGCTGTGTCCCGCTGTGTCCCCCGCTGTGTACCGCTGTGTCCCCGCAGTGTCCCCCACTGTGTGCCGCTGTGTTCAGCTGTGTCCCGCTGTGTCTCCCGCTGTGGCCCACTGTGTCCCCGCAGTATCCCCAGCTGTGTCCCGCTGATTCCCCGCTGTGTCCTTGCTGTGTCCCGCTATGTCCCCGCTTTGTCCCCGCTGTGTCCCCGTTGTGTCCCCGGCTGTGACCCGCTGTGTCCCGCTGTGTTCCCCGCTGTGTCCCCACTGTGTCCCCCGCTGTGTCCCGCTGTGTCCCCCGCTGTGTCCCTGCTGTGTCCCGCTGTGTCCCACTGTGTACTGCTGTGACCCCCGCTGAGTCCCGCTGTGTCCCCGCTGTGTCCCAATGTGTCCTCGATCTGTCCCCCGCTGTGTACTGCTGTGTCCAACCTGTGTCCCCCGCTGTGTCCCGCTGTGTCCCGCTCTGTCCCCCGCTATGTCCTGCTGTGTCCCCCGCTGTTTCCCGCTCTATCCTTGCTGTGTCCCCCACTGTGTGCCGCTGTGTCCTCGCTGTGTCCCCCGCTGTGTCCCGCTGTGTCCTTTTGTGTCACGCTGTTTTCCAGCTGTGTCCCTGCTGTGTCCCTCTGTGTACCCCGCTGTGTCCAGTTTTGTCTCCGCTGTGTCTCGCTGTGTCCCACGCTCTGTCCCACACTGTGTCCCTCCTTGTCCCGCGCTGTGTCCCGCTGTGTCCCCCGCTGTGTCCCGCTGTGTCACCCCCTGAGTCCCCGCTGTGTCACCGCTGTGTCCCGCTGTTTCCTCGCTGTGTCCCCTGCTGTCACCCTCTCTGTCCCCTGCTGTGTCTCACGCTTTTCCCCGCTGTGTCCCACTGTGTCCCGCTGTGTCCGGCTGTGCCCCCACTGTGTCCCGTTGAGTCCACAGCTGTGTACCACACTGTGTAACGCTGTGTCCCCGCTGTATCGACGCTGTGTCCCGCTGTGTCCCGCTGTGTCCTCGCTGTGTTCCCCGCTGTGTCCCGCTGTGTCCCCCGCTGTGTCCCCCGCTGTATCCTCGCTGTGTCCCCTGCTGTGTCCTCACTGGGTCCCCCACTGTGTCCCGCTTTGTCCCCCGCTGTGTCCCGCTGTGTCCCACTGTGTCCCCGCTGTGTGCCTGCTGTGTCCCGCTGTGTCTCCCGCTTTGTCCCACTGTGTCCCATTGTGTCCGTGATGTGTCCCGCTGTTTCCCGCTGTGTCCCCGCTGTGTGCCCACTGTGTCCCGCTGTGTCCCCCGCTGTGTCCAGCTGTGTCACCGCTGTGTCTCGCTGTGGCCACTCTCTGTCTCCACTCTCCCCCGCTGTGTGCCCCGCTGTGGCCCGCTGTGGCCCGCTGTGTCCCCCGCTTTGTCCTGCTGTGTCCCGCAGTGTCGCCGCTGTGTCCCGCTGTGTAACACTGTGTCCCATGGTGTCCCACTTTGTCCCACAATGTTTCCCCAGCTGAGTACCCTTTGTGTCGCCGCTGTGTCCCACTCTGTCCTCGCTGTGTCCCCCGCTGTGTCCCGCTGTGTCCTCCCTGTGTCCCCTGCTGTGTCCCGTTGTGTCCTCGCTGTGTTCCCCGCTGTGTCCAGCTGTTTCCCCCACTGTGTACCCCACTGTGTCCTCGCTGTGTCCCCCGCTGTGTCCCGCTGTGTCCCGCTGTGCCCTCGCTATGTCCCCCTCTGTGTCCCGCTGTGTCCCCTGCCGTGTCCCGCTGTGTCCCGCTGTGTCCCGCTGCGTCCCCGCTGTGTCCCGCTGTGTCCCGCTGTGTCCAAGCTGTGTCCCCGCTGTGTCCCGCTGTGTCCCGCTTGTCCCCCAC